>NC_069506.1:6868290-6904434 GCF_027579735.1 Bombina bombina | reverse complement strand
AGCCAGGTATCAATCGAATCTTGTGAGGTACCAAAGGAGTAAGAACCAAAACACAGCCCGTAGTTAAAGCCGGTATCAATCTAATCTTGTGAGGTACCAAAGGAGTAAGAACCAAAACACAGCCCGTAGTTAAAGCCGGGTATCAATCTAATCTTGTGAGGTACCAAAGGAGTAAGAACCAAAACACAGTCCGTAGTTAAAGCCCGGGTATCAATCTAATCTTGTGAGGTACCAAAGGAGTAAGAACCAAAACACAGTCTGTAGTTAAAGCCAGGTATCAATCTAATCTTGTGAGGTACCAAAGGAGTAAGAACCAAAACACAGTCTGTAGTTAAAGCCGGTATTAATCTAATCTTGTGAGGTACCAAAGGAGTAAGAACCAAAACACAGTCCGTACTTAAAGCCAGGTATCAATCGAATCTTGTGAGGTACCAAAGGAGTAAGAACCAAAACACAGCCCGTAGTTAAAGCCGGTATCAATCTAATCTTGTGAGGTACCAAAGGAGTAAGAACCAAAACACAGCCCGTAGTTAAAGCCGGGTATCAATCTAATCTTGTGAGGTACCAAAGGAGTAAGAACCAAAACACAGTCCATAGTTAAAGCCCGGGTATCAATCTAATCTTGTGAGGTACCAAAGGAGTAAGAACCAAAACACAGTCTGTAGTTAAAGCCAGGTATCAATCTAATCTTGTGAGGTACCAAAGGAGTAAGAACCAAAACACAGTCCGTAGTTAAAGCCGGGTAACAATCTAATCTTGTGAGGTACCAAAGGAGTAAGAACCAAAACACAGTCTGTAGTTAAAGCCGGTATTAATCTAATCTTGTGAGGTACCAAAGGAGTAAGAACCAAAACACAGTCCGTAGTTAAAGCCGGGTATCAATCTAATCTTACGAGGTACCAAAGGAGTAAGAACCAAAACACAGTCCGTAGTTAAATCTGGGTATCAATCTAATCTTGTGAGGTACCAAAGGAGTAAGAACCAAAACACAGTCTGTAGTTAAAGCCAGGTATCAATCTAATCTTGTGAGGTACCAAAGGAGTAAGAACCAAACACAGTCCGTAGTTAAAGCCGGGTAACAATCTAATCTTGTGAGGTACCAAAGGAGTAAGAACCAAAACACAGTCTGTAGTTAAAGCCGGTATTAATCTAATCTTGTGAGGTACCAAAGGAGTAAGAACCAAAACACAGTCCGTACTTAAAGCCAGGTATCAATCGAATCTTGTGAGGTACCAAAGG
This sequence comes from Bombina bombina, assembly GCF_027579735.1. Classification (NCBI taxonomy): domain Eukaryota; kingdom Metazoa; phylum Chordata; class Amphibia; order Anura; family Bombinatoridae; genus Bombina; species Bombina bombina. The sequence goes on along the minus strand of NC_069506.1, from coordinate 6,903,195 downwards.
AGTAAGAACCAAAACACAGCCCGTAGTTAAAGCCGGTATCAATCTAATCTTGTGAGGTACCAAAGGAGTAAGAACCAAAACACAGCCCGTAGTTAAAGCCGGGTATCAATCTAATCTTGTGAGGTACCAAAGGAGTAAGAACAAAAACACAGTCCATAGTTAACCCCTTAAGGACAAGCGACGTACCCTGTATGTCGCTGCCCTTTTTTGGGGACTTGATTGTTTTATAGCACGGTCTTGCCACCAGCGTTGAGACTGCTCTATTCCACAAAGCCTGCTGGAGGGAGTGCATTAATAGTGTGTTCTTGCTAGACTTGTGCTATTATGTCCTGAAAAAACCCTTAACGATCAGTGACATACAGGGTAAATTGTGGTCATTAAGGGGTTAAAGCCGGGTATCAATCTAATCTTGTGAGGTACCAAAGGAGTAAGAACAAAACACAGTCCATAGTTAAAGCCGGGTATCAATCTAATCTTGTGAGGTACCAAAGGAGTAAGAACCAAAACACAGCCCGTAGTTAAATCCGGTATCAATCTAATCTTGTGAGGTACCAAAGGAGTAAGAACAAAACACAGTCCGTAGTTAAAGCCGGTATCAATCTAATCTTGTGAGGTACCAAAGGAGTAAGAACCAAAATACAGCCTGTAGTTAAAGCCGGGTATCAATCTAATCTTGTGAGGTACCAAAGGAGTAAGAACCAAAACACAGCCCGTAGTTAAAGCCGGGTATCAATCTAATCTTAAAAGGTACCAAAGGAGTAAGAACCAAAACACAGTCTGTAGTTAAAGCCAGGTATCAATCTAATCTTGTGAGGTACCAAAGGAGTAAGAACCAAAACACAGCCCGTAGTTAAAGCCGGGTATCAATCTAATCTTGTGAGGTACCAAAGGAGTAAGAACCAAAACACAGTCTGTAGTTAAAGCCAGGTATCAATCTAATCTTGTGAGGTACCAAAGAAGTAAGAACCAAAACACAGCCCGTACTTAAAGCCGAGTATCAATCTAATCTTGTGAGGTACCAAAGGAGTAAGAACCAAAACACAGCCCGTAGTTAAAGCCGGGTATCAATCTAATCTTACGAGGTACCAAAGGAGTAAGAACCAAAACACAGTCCGTAGTTAAAGCTGGGTATCAATCTAATCTTGTGAGGTACCAAAGGAGTAAGAACCAAAACACAGCCCGTAGTTAAAGCCGGGTATCAATCTAATCTTGTGAGGTACCAAAGGAGTAACAACCAAAACACAGTCCGTAGTTAAAGCCGGGTATCAATCTAATCTTGTGAGGTACCAAAGGAGTAAGAACCAAAACACAGTCCGTAGTTAAAGCCTGGGTATCAATCTAATCTTGTGAGGTACCAAAGAAGTAAGAACCAAAACACAGTCTGTAGTTAAAGCCAGGTATCAATCTAATCTTGTGAGGTATCAAAGGAGTAAGAACCAAAACACAGTCCGTAGTTAAAGTCGGGTAACAATCTAATCTTGTGAGGTACCAAAGGAGTAAGAACCAAAACACAGTCTGTAGTTAAAGCCGGTATTAATCTAATCTTGTGAGGTACCAAAGGAGTAAGAACCAAAACACAGTCCGTACTTAAAGCCAGGTATCAATCGAATCTTGTGAGGTACCAAAGGAGTAAGAACCAAAACACAGCCCGTAGTTAAAGCCGGTATCAATCTAATCTTGTGAGGTACCAAAGGAGTAAGAACCAAAACACAGCCCGTAGTTAAAGCCGGGTATCAATCTAATCTTGTGAGGTACCAAAGGAGTAAGAACCAAAACACAGTCCGTAGTTAAAGCCCGGGTATCAATCTAATCTTGTGAGGTACCAAAGGAGTAAGAACCAAAACACAGTCTGTAGTTAAAGCCAGGTATCAATCTAATCTTGTGAGGTACCAAAGGAGTAAGAACCAAAACACAGTCCGTAGTTAAAGCCGGGTAACAATCTAATCTTGTGAGGTACCAAAGGAGTAAGAACCAAAACACAGTCTGTAGTTAAAGCCGGTATTAATCTAATCTTGTGAGGTACCAAAGGAGTAAGAACCAAAACACAGTCCGTACTTAAAGCCAGGTATAAATCGAATCTTGTGAGGTACCAAAGGAGTAAGAACCAAAACACAGCCCGTAGTTAAAGCCGGTATCAATCTAATCTTGTGAGGTACCAAAGGAGTGAGAACCAAAACACAGCCCGTAGTTAAAGCCGGGTATCAATCTAATCTTGTGAGGTACCAAAGGAGTAAGAACAAAAACACAGTCCATAGTTAACCCCTTAAGGACCAGCGACGTACCCTGTATGTTGCTGCCCTTTTTTGGGGACTTGATTGTTTTATAGCACGGTCTTGCCACCAGCGTTGAGACTGCTCTATTCCACAAAGCCTGCTGGAGGGAGTGCATTAATAGTGTGTTCTTGCTAGACTTGTGCTATTATGTCCTGAAAAAACCCTTAACGACCAGTGACATACAGGGTAAATTGTGGTCATTAAGGGGTTAAAGCCGGGTATCAATCTAATCTTGTGAGGTACCAAAGGAGTAAGAACAAAACACAGTCCATAGTTAAAGCCGGGTATCAATCTAATCTTGTGAGGTACCAAAGGAGTAAGAACCAAAACACAGCCCGTAGTTAAATCCGGTATCAATCTAATCTTGTGAGGTACCAAAGAAGTAAGAACAAAACACAGTCCGTAGTTAAAGCCAGTATCAATCTAATCTTGTGAGGTACCAAAGGAGTAAGAACCAAAATACAGCCTGTAGTTAAAGCCGGGTATCAATCTAATCTTGTGAGGTACCAAAGGAGTAAGAACCAAAACACAGCCCGTAGTTAAAGCCGGGTATCAATCTAATCTTAAAAGGTACCAAAGGAGTAAGAACCAAAACACAGTCTGTAGTTAAAGCCAGGTATCAATCTAATCTTGTGAGGTACCAAAGAAGTAAGAACCAAAACACAGCCCATAGTTAAAGCCGGGTATCAATCTAATCTTGTGAGGTACCAAAGGAGTAAGAACCAAAACACAGTCTGTAGTTAAAGCCAGGTATCAATCTAATCTTGTGAGGTACCAAAGAAGTAAGAACCAAAACACAGCCCGTACTTAAAGCCGGGTATCAATCTAATCTTGTGAGGTACCAAAGGAGTAAGAACCAAAACACAGCCCGTAGTTAAAGCCGGGTATCAATCTAATCTTACGAGGTACCAAAGGAGTAAGAACCAAAACACAGTCCGTAGTTAAAGCTGGGTATCAATCTAATCTTGTGAGGTACCAAAGGAGTAAGAACCAAAACACAGCCCGTAGTTAAAGCCGGGTATCAATCTAATCTTGTGAGGTACCAAAGGAGTAAGAACCAAAACACAGTCCGTAGTTAAAGCCGGGTATCAATCTAATCTTGTGAGGTACCAAAGGAGTAAGAACCAAAACACAGTCCGTAGTTAAAGCCTGGGTATCAATCTAATCTTGTGAGGTACCAAAGAAGTAAGAACCAAAACACAGTCTGTAGTTAAAGCCAGGTATCAATCTAATCTTGTGAGGTACCAAAGGAGTAAGAACCAAAACACAGTCCGTAGTTAAAGCCGGGTAACAATCTAATCTTGTGAGGTACCAAAGGAGTAAGAACCAAAACACAGTCTGTAGTTAAAGCCGGTATTAATCTAATCTTGTGAGGTACCAAAGGAGTAAGAACCAAAACACAGTCCGTACTTAAAGCCAGGTATCAATCGAATCTTGTGAGGTACCAAAGGAGTAAGAACCAAAACACAGCCCGTAGTTAAAGCCGGTATCAATCTAATCTTGTGAGGTACCAAAGGAGTAAGAACCAAAACACAGCCCGTAGTTAAAGCCGGGTATCAATCTAATCTTGTGAGGTACCAAAGGAGTAAGAACCAAAACACAGTCCGTAGTTAAAGCCCGGGTATCAATCTAATCTTGTGAGGTACCAAAGGAGTAAGAACCAAAACACAGTCTGTAGTTAAAGCCAGGTATCAATCTAATCTTGTGAGGTACCAAAGGAGTAAGAACCAAAACACAGTCCGTAGTTAAAGCCGGGTAACAATCTAATCTTGTGAGGTACCAAAGGAGTAAGAACCAAAACACAGTCTGTAGTTAAAGACGGTATTAATCTAATCTTGTGAGGTACCAAAGGAGTAAGAACCAAAACACAGTCCGTACTTAAAGCCAGGTATCAATCGAATCTTGTGAGGTACCAAAGGAGTAAGAACCAAAACACAGCCCGTAGTTAAAACTGGTATCAATCTAATCTTGTGAGGTACCAAAGGAGTAAGAACCAAAACACAGCCCGTAGTTAAAGCCGGGTATCAATCTAATCTTGTGAGGTACCAAAGGAGTAAGAACAAAAACACAGTCCATAGTTAAAGCCGGGTATCAATCTAATCTTGTGAGGTACCAAAGGAGTAAGAACAAAACACAGTCCATAGTTAAAGCCGGGTATCAATCTAATCTTGTGAGGTACCAAAGGAGTAAGAATAAAACACAGCCGAAGTTAAAGCCGGGTATCAATCTAATCTTGTGAGGTACCAAAGGAGTAAGAATAAAACACAGTCCGTAGTTAAAGCCGGTATCAATCTAATCTTGTGAGGTACCAAAGGAGTAAGAACCTAAACACAGTCCGTAGTTAAAGCTGGGTATCAATCTAATCTTGTGAGGTACCAAAGGAGTAAGAATAAAACACAGCCGAAGTTAAAGCCGGGTATCAATCTAATCTTGTGAGGTACCAAAGGAGTAAGAACCAAAACACAGTCTGTAGTTAAAGCCAGGTATCAATCTAATCTTGTGAGGTACCAAAGGAGTAAGAACCAAAACACAGTCTGTAGTTAAAGCCGGGTATCAATCTAATCTTGTGAGGTACCAAAGGAGTAAGAACCAAAACACAGCCCGTAGTTAAAGCTGGGTATCAATCTAATCTTGCGAGGTACCAAAGGAGTAAGAACCAAAACACAGCCTGTAGTTAAAGCCGGGTATCAATCTAATCTTGTGAGGTACCAAAAGAGTAAGAACCAAAACACAGCCCGTAGTTAAAGCCGGGTATCAATCTAATCTTGTGAGGTACCAAAGGAGTAAGAACCTAAACACAGTCCTTAGTTAAAGCTGGGTATCAATCTAATCTTGTGAGGTACCAAAGGAGTAAGAACCTAAACACAGCCCGTAGTTAAAGCCGGGTATTAATCTAACCTTGGGAGGTACCAAAGGAGTAAGAACCTAAACACAGTCCGTAGTTAAAGCCGGGTATCAATCTAATCTTGTGAGGTACCAAAGGAGTAAGAACCAAAACACAGCCCGTAGTTAAAGCCGGGTATCAATCTAATCTTGCGAGGTACCAAAGGAGTAAGAACCAAAACACAGTCCGTAGTTAAAGCCGGGTATCAATCTAATCTTGTGAGGTACCAAAGGAGTAAGAACAAAAACACAGTCCGTAGTTAAAGCCGGGTATCAATCTAATCTTGTGAGGTACCAAAGGAGAAAGAACCATACACAGCCCGTAGTTAAAGCCTTGTATCAATCTAATCTTGTGAGGTACCAAAGGAGTAAGAACCTAAACACAGCCCGTAGTTAAAGCCGGGTATCAATCTAATCTTGTGAGGTACCAAAGGAGTAAGAACCAAAACACAGTCCGTAGTTAAAGCCAGGTATCAATCTAATCTTGCGAGGTACCAAAGGAGTAAGAACCTAAACACAGTCCATAGTTAAAGCCCGGTATCAATCTAATCTTGTGAGGTACGAAAGGAGTAAGAACCAAAACACAGTCCGTAGTTAAAGCCGGGTATCAATCTAATCTTGTGAGGTACCAAAGGAGTAAGAACCTAAACACAGTCCGTAGTTAAAGCCGGGTATCAATCTAATCTTGTGAGGTACTAAAGGAGTAAGAACCTAAACACAGTCCGTAAACACAGCCCGTAGTTAAAGCCGGTATCAATGTAATCTTGTGAGGTACCAAAGGAGTAAGAACCAAAACACAGCCCGTAGTTAAAGCTGGGTATCAATCTTATCTTGTTAGGTACCAAAGGAGTAAGAACAAAAACACAGTCCATAGTTAAAGCCGGGTATCAATATAATCTTGTGAGGTACCAAAGGAGTAAGAACAAAACACAGTCCATAGTTAAAGCCGGGTATCAATCTAATCTTGTGAGGTACCAAAGGAGTAAGAATAAAACACAGCCGAAGTTAAAGCCGGGTATCAATCTAATCTTGTGAGGTACCAAAGGAGTAAGAACCAAAACACAGCCCGTAGTTAAAGCCGGGTATCAATCTAATCTTGTGAGGTACCAAAGGAGTAAAAACCAAAATACAGCCCGTAGTTAAAGCCGGGTATCAATCTAATCTTACGAGGTACCAAAGGAGTAAGAACCAAAACACAGTCCGTAGTTAAAGCTGGGTATCAATCTAACCTTGTGAGGTACCAAAGGAGTAAGAACCAAAACACAGCCCGTAGTTAAAGCCGGGTATCAATCTAATCTTGTGAGGTACCAAAGGAGTAAGAACCAAAACACATTCCGTAGTTAAAGCCGGGTATCAATCTAATCTTGTGAGGTACCAAAGGAGTAAGAACCTAAACACAGTCCGTAGTTAAAGCCGGGTATCAATCTAATCTTGCCAGGTACCAAAGGAGTAAGAACCAAAACACAGCCCATAGTTAAAGCCGGTATCAATCTAATCTTGTGAGGTACCAAAGGAGTAAGAACCAAAACACAGTCCGTAGTTAAAGCCGGGTATCAATCTAATCTTGTGAGGTACCAAAGGAGTAAGACCCAAAACACAGTCTGTAGTTAAAGCCGGGTATCAATCTAATCTTGCGAGGTACCAAAGGAGTAAGAACCTAAACACAGTCCGTAGTTAAAGCCGGTATCAATCTAATCTTACGAGGTACCAAAGGAGTAAGAACCAAAACACAGTCCGTAGTTAAAGTCGGGTATCAATCTAATCTTGTGAGGTACCAAAGGAGTAAGAACCTAAACACAGCCCGTAGTTAAAGCCGGATATCAATCTAATCTTGTGAGGTACCAAAGGAGTAAGAACCAAAACACAGCCCGTAGTTAAAGCCGGTATCAATCTAATCTTGTGAGGTACCAAAGGAGTAAGAACCAAAACACAGTCCGTAGTTAAAGCCGGTATCAATCTAATCTTGTGAGGTACCAAAGGCGTAAGAACCAAAACACAGCCTGTAGTTAAAGCCGGGTATCAATCTAATCTTAAAAGGTACCAAAGGAGTAAGAACCTAAACAAAGTCCGTAGTTAAAGCCAGGTATCAATCTAATCTTGTGAGGCACCAAAGGAGTAAGAACCAAAACACAGTCCGTAGTTAAAGCCGGTATCAATCTAATCTTGTGAGGTACCAAAGGAGTAAGAACCAAAACACAGTCCGTAGTTAAAGCCGGTATCAATCTAATCTTGTGAGGTACCAAAGGCGTAAGAACCAAAACACAGCCTGTAGTTAAAGCCGGGTATCAATCTAATCTTGTGAGGTACCAAAGGAGTAAGAAACAAAACACAGCCCGTAGTTAAAGCCGGGTATCAATCTAATCTTAAAAGGTACCAAAGGAGTAAGAACCTAAACAAAGTCCGTAGTTAAAGCCAGGTATCAATCTAATCTTGTGAGGCACCAAAGGAGTAAGAACCAAAACACAGTCCGTAGTTAAAGCCGGGTATCAATCTAATCTTGTGAGGTACCAAAGGAGTAAGAACCAAAACACAGTCTGTAGTTAAAGCCAGGTATCAATCTAATCTTGTGAGGTACCAAAGGAGTAAGAACCTAAACACAGTCCGTAGTTAAAGCCGGGTATCAATCTAATCTTGTGAGGTACCAAAGGAGTAAGAACCAAAACACAGTCTGTAGTTAAAGCCGGGTATCAATCTAATCTTGTGAGGTACCAAAGGAGTAAAAACCAAAACACAGCCCGTAGTTAAAGCCGGGTATCAATCTAATCTTACGAGGTACCAAAGGAGTAAGAACCAAAACACAGTCCGTAGTTAAATCTGGGTATCAATCTAATCTTGTGAGGTACTAAAGGAGTAAGAACCAAAACACAGTCTGTAGTTAAAGCCAGGTATCAATCTAATCTTGTGAGGTACCAAAGGAGTAAGAACCAAACACAGTCCGTAGTTAAAGCCGGGTAACAATCTAATCTTGTGAGGTACCAAAGGAGTAAGAACCAAAACACAGTCTGTAGTTAAAGCCGGTATTAATCTAATCTTGTGAGGTACCAAAGGAGTAAGAACCAAAACACAGTCCGTACTTAAAGCCAGGTATCAATCGAATCTTGTGAGGTACCAAAGGAGTAAGAACCAAAACACAGCCCGTAGTTAAAGCCGGTATCAATCTAATCTTGTGAGGTACCAAAGGAGTAAGAACCAAAACACAGCCCGTAGTTAAAGCCGGGTATCAATCTAATCTTGTGAGGTACCAAAGGAGTAAGAACCAAAACACAGTCCATAGTTAAAGCCCGGGTATCAATCTAATCTTGTGAGGTACCAAAGGAGTAAGAACCAAAACACAGTCTGTAGTTAAAGCCAGGTATCAATCTAATCTTGTGAGGTACCAAAGGAGTAAGAACCAAAACACAGTCCGTAGTTAAAGCGGGGTAACAATCTAATCTTGTGAGGTACCAAAGGAGTAAGAACCAAAACACAGTCTGTAGTTAAAGCCGGTATTAATCTAATCTTGTGAGGTACCAAAGGAGTAAGAACCAAAACACAGTCCGTAGTTAAAGCCGGGTATCAATCTAATCTTACGAGGTACCAAAGGAGTAAGAACCAAAACACAGTCCGTAGTTAAATCTGGGTATCAATCTAATCTTGTGAGGTACCAAAGGAGTAAGAACCAAAACACAGTCTGTAGTTAAAGCCAGGTATCAATCTAATCTTGTGAGGTACCAAAGGAGTAAGAACCAAACACAGTCCGTAGTTAAAGCCGGGTAACAATCTAATCTTGTGAGGTACCAAAGGAGTAAGAACCAAAACACAGTCTGTAGTTAAAGCCGGTATTAATCTAATCTTGTGAGGTACCAAAGGAGTAAGAACCAAAACACAGTCCGTACTTAAAGCCAGGTATCAATCGAATCTTGTGAGGTACCAAAGGAGTAAGAACCAAAACACAGCCCGTAGTTAAAGCCGGTATCAATCTAATCTTGTGAGGTACCAAAGGAGTAAGAACCAAAACACAGCCCGTAGTTAAAGCCGGGTATCAATCTAATCTTGTGAGGTACCAAAGGAGTAAGAACAAAAACACAGTCCATAGTTAACCCCTTAAGGACCAGCGACGTACCCTGTATGTCGCTGCCCTTTTTTGGGGACTTGATTGTTTTATAGCACGGTCTTGCCACCAGCGTTGAGACTGCTCTATTCCACAAAGCCTGCTGGAGGGAGTGCATTAATAGTGTGTTCTTGCTAGACTTGTGCTATTATGTCCTGAAAAAACCCTTAACGACCAGTGACATACAGGGTAAATTGTGGTCATTAAGGGGTTAAAGCCGGGTATCAATCTAATCTTGTGAGGTACCAAAGGAGTAAGAACAAAACACAGTCCATAGTTAAAGCCGGGTATCAATCTAATCTTGTGAGGTACCAAAGGAGTAAGAACCAAAACACAGCCCGTAGTTAAATCCGGTATCAATCTAATCTTGTGAGGTACCAAAGGAGTAAGAACAAAACACAGTCCGTAGTTAAAGCCGGTATCAATCTAATCTTGTGAGGTACCAAAGGAGTAAGAACCAAAATACAGCCTGTAGTTAAAGCCGGGTATCAATCTAATCTTGTGAGGTACCAAAGGAGTAAGAACCAAAACACAGCCCGTAGTTAAAGCCGGGTATCAATCTAATCTTAAAAGGTACCAAAGGAGTAAGAACCAAAACACAGTCTGTAGTTAAAGCCAGGTATCAATCTAATCTTGCGAGGTACCAAAGGAGTAAGAACCAAAACACAGCCCGTAGTTAAAGCCGGGTATCAATCTAATCTTGTGAGGTACCAAAGGAGTAAGAACCAAAACACAGTCCATAGTTAAAGCCCGGGTATCAATCTAATCTTGTGAGGTACCAAAGGAGTAAGAACCAAAACACAGTCTGTAGTTAAAGCCAGGTATCAATCTAATCTTGTGAGGTACCAAAGGAGTAAGAACCAAAACACAGTCCGTAGTTAAAGCGGGGTAACAATCTAATCTTGTGAGGTACCAAAGGAGTAAGAACCAAAACACAGTCTGTAGTTAAAGCCGGTATTAATCTAATCTTGTGAGGTACCAAAGGAGTAAGAACCAAAACACAGTCCGTAGTTAAAGCCGGGTATCAATCTAATCTTACGAGGTACCAAAGGAGTAAGAACCAAAACACAGTCCGTAGTTAAATCTGGGTATCAATCTAATCTTGTGAGGTACCAAAGGAGTAAGAACCAAAACACAGTCTGTAGTTAAAGCCAGGTATCAATCTAATCTTGTGAGGTACCAAAGGAGTAAGAACCAAACACAGTCCGTAGTTAAAGCCGGGTAACAATCTAATCTTGTGAGGTACCAAAGGAGTAAGAACCAAAACACAGTCTGTAGTTAAAGCCGGTATTAATCTAATCTTGTGAGGTACCAAAGGAGTAAGAACCAAAACACAGTCCGTACTTAAAGCCAGGTATCAATCGAATCTTGTGAGGTACCAAAGGAGTAAGAACCAAAACACAGCCCGTAGTTAAAGCCGGTATCAATCTAATCTTGTGAGGTACCAAAGGAGTAAGAACCAAAACACAGCCCGTAGTTAAAGCCGGGTATCAATCTAATCTTGTGAGGTACCAAAGGAGTAAGAACAAAAACACAGTCCATAGTTAACCCCTTAAGGACCAGCGACGTACCCTGTATGTCGCTGCCCTTTTTTGGGGACTTGATTGTTTTATAGCACGGTCTTGCCACCAGCGTTGAGACTGCTCTATTCCACAAAGCCTGCTGGAGGGAGTGCATTAATAGTGTGTTCTTGCTAGACTTGTGCTATTATGTCCTGAAAAAACCCTTAACGACCAGTGACATACAGGGTAAATTGTGGTCATTAAGGGGTTAAAGCCGGGTATCAATCTAATCTTGTGAGGTACCAAAGGAGTAAGAACAAAACACAGTCCATAGTTAAAGCCGGGTATCAATCTAATCTTGTGAGGTACCAAAGGAGTAAGAACCAAAACACAGCCCGTAGTTAAATCCGGTATCAATCTAATCTTGTGAGGTACCAAAGGAGTAAGAACAAAACACAGTCCGTAGTTAAAGCCGGTATCAATCTAATCTTGTGAGGTACCAAAGGAGTAAGAACCAAAATACAGCCTGTAGTTAAAGCCGGGTATCAATCTAATCTTGTGAGGTACCAAAGGAGTAAGAACCAAAACACAGCCCGTAGTTAAAGCCGGGTATCAATCTAATCTTAAAAGGTACCAAAGGAGTAAGAACCAAAACACAGTCTGTAGTTAAAGCCAGGTATCAATCTAATCTTGTGAGGTACCAAAGGAGTAAGAACCAAAACACAGCCCGTAGTTAAAGCCGGGTATCAATCTAATCTTGTGACGTACCAAAGGAGTAAGAACCAAAACACAGTCTGTAGTTAAAGCCAGGTATCAATCTAATCTTGTGAGGTACCAAAGAAGTAAGAACCAAAACACAGCCCGTACTTAAAGCCGGGTATCAATCTAATCTTGCGAGGTACCAAAGGAGTAAGAACCAAAACACAGCCTGTAGTTAAAGCCGGGTATCAATCTAATCTTGTGAGGTACCAAAAGAGTAAGAACCAAAACACAGCCCGTAGTTAAAGCCGGGTATCAATCTAATCTTGTGAGGTACCAAAGGAGTAAGAACCTAAACACAGTCCGTAGTTAAAGCTGGGTATCAATCTAATCTTGTGAGGTACCAAAGGAGTAAGAACCTAAACACAGCCCGTAGTTAAAGCCGGGTATTAATCTAACCTTGGGAGGTACCAAAGGAGTAAGAACCTAAACACAGTCCGTAGTTAAAGCCGGGTATCAATCTAATCTTGTGAGGTACCAAAGGAGTAAGAACCAAAACACAGCCCGTAGTTAAAGCCGGGTATCAATCTAATCTTGCGAGGTACCAAAGGAGTAAGAACCAAAACACAGTCCGTAGTTAAAGCCGGGTATCAATCTAATCTTGTGAGGTACCAAAGGAGTAAGAACAAAAACACAGTCCGTAGTTAAAGCCGGGTATCAATCTAATCTTGTGAGGTACCAAAGGAGAAAGAACCATACACAGCCCGTAGTTAAAGCCCGGTATCAATCTAATCTTGTGAGGTACGAAAGGAGTAAGAACCAAAACACAGTCCGTAGTTAAAGCCGGGTATCAATCTAATCTTGTGAGGTACCAAAGGAGTAAGAACCTAAACACAGTCCGTAGTTAAAGCCCGGTATCAATCTAATCTTGTGAGGTACGAAAGGAGTAAGAACCAAAACACAGTCCGTAGTTAAAGCCGGGTATCAATCTAATCTTGTGAGGTACCAAAGGAGTAAGAACCTAAACACAGTCCGTAGTTAAAGCCGGGTATCAATCTAATCTTGTGAGGTACTAAAGGAGTAAGAACCTAAACACAGTCCGTAAACACAGCCCGTAGTTAAAGCCGGTATCAATGTAATCTTGTGAGGTACCAAAGGAGTAAGAACCAAAACACAGCCCGTAGTTAAAGCTGGGTATCAATCTTATCTTGTTAGGTACCAAAGGAGTAAGAACAAAAACACAGTCCATAGTTAAAGCCGGGTATCAATCTAATCTTGTGAGGTACCAAAGGAGTAAGAATAAAACACAGCCGAAGTTAAAGCCGGGTATCAATCTAATCTTGTGAGGTACCAAAGGAGTAAGAACCAAAACACAGCCCGTAGTTAAAGCCGGGTATCAATCTAATCTTGTGAGGTACCAAAGGAGTAAAAACCAAAATACAGCCCGTAGTTAAAGCCGGGTATCAATCTAATCTTACGAGGTACCAAAGGAGTAAGAACCAAAACACAGTTCGTAGTTAAAGCTGGGTATCAATCTAATCTTGTGAGGTACCAAAGGAGTAAGAACCAAAACACAGCCCGTAGTTAAAGCCGGGTATCAATCTAATCTTGTGAGGTACCAAAGGAGTAAGAACCAAAACACAGTCCGTAGTTAAAGCCGGGTATCAATCTAATCTTGTGAGGTACCAAAGGAGTAAGAACCTAAACACAGTCCGTAGTTAAAGCCGGGTATCAATCTAATCTTGCCAGGTACCAAAGGAGTAAGAACCAAAACACAGCCCATAGTTAAAGCCGGTATCAATCTAATCTTGTGAGGTACCAAAGGAGTAAGAACCAAAACACAGTCCGTAGTTAAAGCCGGGTATCAATCTAATCTTGTGAGGTACCAAAGGAGTAAGACCCAAAACACAGTCTGTAGTTAAAGCCGGGTATCAATCTAATCTTGCGAGGTACCAAAGGAGTAAGAACCTAAACACAGTCCGTAGTTAAAGCCGGTATCAATCTAATCTTACGAGGTACCAAAGGAGTAAGAACCAAAACACAGTCCGTAGTTAAAGCCGGGTATCAATCTAATCTTGTGAGGTACCAAAGGAGTAAGAACCTAAACACAGCCCGTAGTTAAAGCCGGGTATCAATCTAATCTTGTGAGGTACCAAAGGAGTAAGAACCAAAACACAGCCCGTAGTTAAAGCCGGTATCAATCTAATCTTGTGAGGTACCAAAGGAGTAAGAACCAAAACACAGTCCATAGTTAAAGCCGGTATCAATCTAATCTTGTGAGGTACCAAAGGCGTAAGAACCAAAACACAGCCTGTAGTTAAAGCCGGGTATCAATCTAATCTTGTGAGGTACCAAAGGAGTAAGAAACAAAACACAGCCCGTAGTTAAAGCCGGGTATCAATCTAATCTTAAAAGGTACCAAAGGAGTAAGAACCTAAACAAAGTCCGTAGTTAAAGCCAGGTATCAATCTAATCTTGTGAGGCACCAAAGGAGTAAGAACCAAAACACAGTCCGTAGTTAAAGCCGGGTATCAATCTAATCTTGTGAGGTACCAAAGGAGTAAGAACCAAAACACAGTCTGTAGTTAAAGCCAGGTATCAATCTAATCTTGTGAGGTACCAAAGGAGTAAGAACCTAAACACAGTCCGTAGTTAAAGCCGGGTATCAATCTAATCTTGTGAGGTACCAAAGGAGTAAGAACCAAAACACAGTCTGTAGTTAAAGCCAGGTATCAATATAATCTTGTGAGATACCAAAGGAGTAAAAACCAAAACACAGCCCGTAGTTAAAGCCGGGTATCAATCTAATCTTACGAGGTACCAAAGGAGTAAGAACCAAAACACAGTCCGTAGTTAAATCTGGGTATCAATCTAATCTTGTGAGGTACCAAAGGAGTAAGAACCAAAACACAGTCCGTAGTTAAAGCCAGGTATCAATCTAATCTTGTGAGGTACCAAAGGAGTAAGAACCAAAACACAGTCCGTAGTTAAAGCCGGGTATCAATCTAATCTTGTGAGGTACGAAAGGAGTAAGAACCAAAACACAGTCTGTAGTTAAAGCCAGGTATCAATCTAATCTTGTGAGGTACCAAAGGAGTAAGAACCAAAACACAGTCTGTAGTTAAAACCAGGTATCAATCTAATCTTGTGAGGTACCAAAGGAGTAAGAACCAAAACACAGTCCGTAGTTAAAGCCGGGTAACAATCTAATCTTGTGAGGTACCAAAGGAGTAAGAACCAAAACACAGTCTGTAGTTAAAGCCGGTATTAATCTAATCTTGTGAGGTACCAAAGGAGTAAGAACCAAAACACAGTCCGTAGTTAAAGCCGGGTATCAATCTAATCTTGTGAGGTACCAAAGGAGTAAGAACCAAAACACAGCCCGTAGTTAAAGCCGGTATCAATCTAATCTTGTGAGGTACCAAAGGAGTAAGAACCAAAACACAGTCCGTAGTTAAAGCCGGGTAACAATCTAATCTTGTGAGGTACCAAAGGAGTAAGAACCAAAACACAGTCTGTAGTTAAAGCCGGTATTAATCTAATCTTGTGAGGTACCAAAGGAGAAAGAACCATACACAGCCCGTAGTTAAAGCCTTGTATCAATCTAATCTTGTGAGGTACCAAAGGAGTAAGAACCTAAACACAGCCCGTACTTAAAGCCGGGTATCAATCTAATCTTGTGAGGTACCAAAGGAGTAAGAACCAAAACACAGTCCGTAGTTAAAGCCGGGTATCAATCTAATCTTGCGAGGTACCAAAGGAGTAAGAACCTAAACACAGTCCGTAGTTAAAGCCCGGTATCAATCTAATCTTGTGAGGTACGAAAGGAGTAAGAACCAAAACACAGTCCGTAGTTAAAGCCGGGTATCAATCTAATCTTGTGAGGTACCAAAGGAGTAAGAACCTAAACACAGTCCGTAGTTAAAGCCGGGTATCAATCTAATCTTGTGAGGTACTAAAGGAGTAAGAACCTAAACACAGTCCGTAAACACAGCCCGTAGTTAAAGCCGGTATCAATGTAATCTTGTGAGGTACCAAAGGAGTAAGAACCAAAACACAGCCCGTAGTTAAAGCTGGGTATCAATCTTATCTTGTTAGGTACCAAAGGAGTAAGAACAAAAACACAGTCCATAGTTAAAGCCGGGTATCAATCTAATCTTGTGAGGTACCAAAGGAGTAAGAACAAAACACAGTCCATAGTTAAAGCCGGGTATCAATCTAATCTTGTGAGGTACCAAAGGAGTAAGAATAAAACACAGCCGAAGTTAAAGCCGGGTATCAATCTAATCTTGTGAGGTACCAAAGGAGTAAGAACCAAAACACAGCCCGTAGTTAAAGCCGGGTATCAATCTAATCTTGTGAGGTACCAAAGGAGTAAAAACCAAAATACAGCCCGTAGTTAAAGCCGGGTATCAATCTAATCTTACGAGGTACCAAAGGAGTAAGAACCAAAACACAGTCCGTAGTTAAAGCTGGGTATCAATCTAATCTTGTGAGGTACCAAAGGAGTAAGAACCAAAACACAGCCCGTAGTTAAAGCCGGGTATCAATCTAATCTTGTGAGGTACCAAAGGAGTAAGAACCAAAACACATTCCGTAGTTAAAGCCGGGTATCAATCTAATCTTGTGAGGTACCAAAGGAGTAAGAACCTAAACACAGTCCGTAGTTAAAGCCGGGTATCAATCTAATCTTGCCAGGTACCAAAGGAGTAAGAACCAAAACACAGCCCATAGTTAAAGCCGGTATCAATCTAATCTTGTGAGGTACCAAAGGAGTAAGAACCAAAACACAGTCCGTAGTTAAAGCCGGGTATCAATCTAATCTTGTGAGGTACCAAAGGAGTAAGACCCAAAACACAGTCTGTAGTTAAAGCCGGGTATCAATCTAATCTTGCGAGGTACCAAAGGAGTAAGAACCTAAACACAGTCCGTAGTTAAAGCCGGTATCAATCTAATCTTACGAGGTACCAAAGGAGTAAGAACCAAAACACAGTCCGTAGTTAAAGCCGGGTATCAATCTAATCTTGTGAGGTACCAAAGGAGTAAGAACCTAAACACAGCCCGTAGTTAAAGCCGGGTATCAATCTAATCTTGTGAGGTACCAAAGGAGTAAGAACCAAAACACAGCCCGTAGTTAAAGCCGGTATCAATCTAATCTTGTGAGGTACCAAAGGAGTAAGAACCAAAACACAGTCCATAGTTAAAGCCGGTATCAATCTAATCTTGTGAGGTACCAAAGGCGTAAGAACCAAAACACAGCATGTAGTTAAAGCCGGGTATCAATCTAATCTTGTGAGGTACCAAAGGAGTAAGAAACAAAACACAGCCCGTAGTTAAAGCCGGGTATCAATCTAATCTTAAAAGGTACCAAAGGAGTAAGAACCTAAACAAAGTCCGTAGTTAAAGCCAGGTATCAATCTAATCTTGTGAGGCACCAAAGGAGTAAGAACCAAAACACAGTCCGTAGTTAAAGCCGGTATCAATCTAATCTTGTGAGGTACCAAAGGAGTAAGAACCAAAACACAGTCCGTAGTTAAAGCCGGTATCAATCTAATCTTGTGAGGTACCAAAGGCGTAAAAACCAAAACACAGCCTGTAGTTAAAGCCGGGTATCAATCTAATCTTGTGAGGTACCAAAGGAGTAAGAAACAAAACACAGCCCGTAGTTAAAGCCGGGTATCAATCTAATCTTAAAAGGTACCAAAGGAGTAAGAACCTAAACAAAGTCCGTAGTTAAAGCCAGGTATCAATCTAATCTTGTGAGGCACCAAAGGAGTAAGAACCAAAACACAGTCCGTAGTTAAAGCCGGGTATCAATCTAATCTTGTGAGTTACCAAAGGAGTAAGAACCAAAACACAGTCTGTAGTTAAAGCCAGGTATCAATCTAATCTTGTGAGGTACCAAAGGAGTAAGAACCTAAACACAGTCCGTAGTTAAAGCCGGGTATCAATCTAATCTTGTGAGGTACCAAAGGAGTAAGAACCAAAACACAGTCTGTAGTTAAAGCCGGGTATCAATCTAATCTTGTGAGATACCAAAGGAGTAAAAACCAAAACACAGCCCGTAGTTAAAGCCGGGTATCAATCTAATCTTACGAGGTACCAAAGGAGTAAGAACCAAAACACAGTCCGTAGTTAAATCTGGGTATCAATCTAATCTTGTGAGGTACCAAAGGAGTAAGAACCAAAACACAGTCCGTAGTTAAAGCCAGGTATCAATCTAATCTTGTGAGGTACCAAAGGAGTAAGAACCAAAACACAGTCCGTAGTTAAAGCCGGGTATCAATCTAATCTTGTGAGGTACGAAAGGAGTAAGAACCAAAACACAGTCTGTAGTTAAAGCCAGGTATCAATCTAATCTTGTGAGGTACCAAAGGAGTAAGAACCAAAACACAGTCTGTAGTTAAAGCCAAGTATCAATCTAATCTTGTGAGGTACCAAAGGAGTAAGAACCAAAACACAGTCCGTAGTTAAAGCCGGGTAACAATCTAATCTTGTGAGGTACCAAAGGAGTAAGAACCAAAACACAGTCTGTAGTTAAAGCCGGTATTAATCTAATCTTGTGAGGTACCAAAGGAGTAAGAACCAAAACACAGTCCGTAGTTAAAGCCGGGTATCAATCTAATCTTGTGAGGTACCAAAGGAGTAAGAACCAAAACACAGCCCGTAGTTAAAGCCAGTATCAATCTAATCTTGTGAGGTACCAAAGGAGTAAGAACCAAAACACAGTCCGTAGTTAAAGCCGGGTAACAATCTAATCTTGTGAGGTACCAAAGGAGTAAGAACCAAAACACAGTCTGTAGTTAAAGCCGGTATTAATTTAATCTTGTGAGGTACCAAAGGAGTAAGAACCAAAACACAGTCCGTAGTTAAAGCCGGGTATCAATCTAATCTTGTGAGGTACCAAAGGAGTAAGAACCAAAACACAGCCCGTAGTTAAAGCCGGTATCAATCTAATCTTGTGAGGTACCAAAGGAGTAAGAACCAAAACACAGCCCGTAGTTAAAGCCGGGTATCAATCTTATCTTGTTAGGTACCAAAGGAGTAAGAACAAAAACACAGTCCATAGTTAAAGCCGGGTATTAATCTAATCTTGTGAGGTACCAAAGGAGTAAGAACAAAACACAGTCCATAGTTAAAGCCGGGTATCAATCTAATCTTGTGAGGTACCAAAGGAGTAAGAATAAAACACAGCCGAAGTTAAAGCCGGGTATCAATCTAATCTTGTGAGGTACCAAAGGAGTAAGAATAAAACACAGTCCTTAGTTAAAGCCGGTATCAATCTAATCTTGTGAGGTACCAAAGGAGTAAGAACCTAAACACAGTCCGTAGTTAAAGCTGGGTATCAATCTAATCTTGTGAGGTACCAAAGGAGTAAGAATAAAACACAGCCGAAGTTAAAGCCGGGTATCAATCTAATCTTGTGAGGTACCAAAGGAGTAAGAACCAAAACACAGTCTGTAGTTAAAGCCAGGTATCAATCTAATCTTGTGAGGTACCAAAGGAGTAAGAACCAAAACACAGTCTGTAGTTAAAGCCGGGTATCAATCTAATCTTGTGAGGTACCAAATTTGTAAGAACCAAAACACAGCCCGTAGTTAAAGCTGGGTATCAATCTAATCTTGTGAGGTACCAAAGGAGTAAGAATAAAACACAGCCCGTAGTTAAAGCCGGGTAGAGATTGCAGTTGAAGTAGAAATTTCACCCACTAGCAATACAGAATCGCTATACTCGGGCAAGGAGGATATGGCAATCTCCACTTAAAAAGCCCAAATAATGTGCCAAAAATGACGTGGCCATGACGATGCACCAATGACGGCAAAAATAAAATGATGCAACCACAATGACGCAACAGCGACACCAAGAAATGACGCAACCGTGGAACCAAAAAGGTAAACAAATGGTTGATGACAGACGTTTGCAACAGTTTTATGTATTCTCATTATTAGGCCATGTAATTGGCCTATTAATGTATTTAAATTTCAGGACCAGCCAGTAATGAAGGATTATAAATAAGAATGAATCTAGACTATTGTATATTAGTAAATCTAAATGTGTGTTTTGTGCATAAAACCAATGTAATTTTCTAAATCGTCTTGAAATCGAGTAAAAATATAAACTAAGGGCTGATTTTATGATCAAGTCCTGTTTGTGCAATAACTTTACCAGAGCTTTCCTGGTTAATATTTCCAGAGTTAATTTAATTATCGCTCAAGCACAGTGTTTAATCATCAGTTTGTAGTACATGCGCTATTTTCTGATTGGCGCTTCGTAGGGAACTGTGTTTATCTTTCGTTCGTGGAAGTGATTTGTAGTACAGTTTCTGCCGGTAATATCGAAACCTCACAATCTTGTTAGTACTACTTGAGATGATAATGTTGGACCAAACTAAAGACAATTTTTTTGTGACAAACAATTCACCCAAAGCCAATGTCACTCCGTGCACTACACATGTCTAATACTCATTACACCAATGACAAACCTCATTACAAATTCATCCAGCATTTAGTGTATGTAAGATCACTGTCAGCTGTATCGCTGCACATTTATCTCAATATTTCACTGTATACAAGATGTGAATTGTGCAAAAAAACTAAGGCCTAGATTTGGAGTTTGACGGTAGCCGTGAAAACCAGCGTTAGAGGCTCCTAACGCTGGTTTTAGGCTACCGCCGGTATTTGGAGTCAGTCAAAAAAGGGTCTAACGCTCACTTTTCAGCCGCGACTTTTCCATACCGCAGATCCCCTTATGTCAATTGCGTATCCTATCTTTTCAATGGGATCTTTCTAACTCCGGTATTTAGAGTCGTGTCTGAGGTGAGCGTTAGAAATCTAACGACAAAACTCCAGCCGCAGAAAAAAGTCAGTAGTTAAGAGCTTTCTGGGCTAACACCGGTTCATAAAGCTCTTAACTACTGTGCTCTAAAGTACACTAACACCCATAAACTACCTATGCACCCCTAAACCGAGGCCCCCCCACATCGCCAACACTCAATTAAATTTTTTTAACCCCTAATCTGCCGACCGCCACCTACGTTATCCTTATGTACCCCTAATCTGCTGCCCCTAACACCGCCGACCCCTATATTATATTTATTAACCCCTAATCTGTCCCCCACAACGTCGCCGCCAGCTACCTACACTTATTAACCCCTAATCTGCCGTCCGCACGCCGCCGCCAGCTACATTATAGCTATGTACCCCTAATCTGCTGCCCTAACATCGCCGACCCCTATATTATATTTATTAACCCCTAACCTGCCCCCCACAACGTCGCTGCCACCTACCTACAATAATTAACCCCTAATCTGCCGACCGCAAAGAGCCGCCACCTACATTATAGCTATGTACCCCTAATCTGCTGCCCCTAACACTGCCGACCCCTATATTATATTTATTAACCCCTAATCTGCCCTCCCTAACATCGCCGACACCTAACTTCAATTATTAACCCCTAATCTGCCGACCGAATCTCGCCGCTATTCTAATAAATGTATTAACCCCTAAAGCTAAGTCTAAACCTAACACTAACACCCCCTAAGTTAAATATAATTTAAATCTAACGAAATTAATTAACTCTTATTAAATAAATTATTCCTATTTAAAGCTAAATACTTACCTGTAAAATAAATCCTAATATAGCTAAAATATAAATTATAATTATATTATAGCTATTTTAGGATTAATATTTATTTTACAGGTAACTTTGTATTTATTTTAACCAGGTACAATAGCTATTAAATAGTTAAGAACTATTTAATAGCTAAAATAGTTAAAATAATTACAAAATGACCTGTAAAATAAATCCTAACCTAAGTTACAATTAAACCTAACACTACACTATCAATAAATGAATTAAATACAATACCTATAATTACCTACAATTAAACCTAACACTACACTATCAATAAATGAATTAAATACAATACGTACAATTACCTACAATTAAACCTAACACTACACTATCAATAAATTAATTAAATACAATACCTACAAATAAATACAATGAAATAAACTAACTAAAGTACAAAAAATAAAAAAGAACTAAGTTACAAAAAATAAAAAAATATCTACAAACATTAGAAAAATATTAAAACAATTTTAAACTAATTACACCTACTCTAAGCCCCCTAATAAAATAACAAAGCCCCCCAAAATAAAAAAATGCCCTACCCTATTCTAAATTACAAAAGTTCAAAGCTCTTTTACCTTACCAGCCCTGAACAGGGCCCTTTGCGGGGCATGCCCCAAAGAATTCAGCTCTTTTGCCTGTAAAAAAACACATACAATACCCCCCCCCCCAACA
Source organism: Bombina bombina (assembly GCF_027579735.1). NCBI lineage: Eukaryota > Metazoa > Chordata > Amphibia > Anura > Bombinatoridae > Bombina > Bombina bombina. The sequence goes on along the minus strand of NC_069506.1, from coordinate 6,881,443 downwards.
TTACAACCCACCACCCACATACCCCTAATCTAACCCAAACCCCCCTTAAATAAACCTAACACTAAGCCCCTGAAGATCTTCCTACCTTATCTTCACCTCACCAGGTATCACCGATCCGTCCTGGCTCCAAAATCTTCATCCAAGCCCAAGCGGGGGCTAGACATCCATCATCCGACGGCTGAAGAAGTCCAGAAGAGGGTCCAAAGTCTTCATCCTATCCGGGTTCAATCAAGTTCAATCCGATTGGCTGATCCAATCAGCCAATCAGATTGAGCTCGCATTCTATTGGCTGTTCCGATCAGCCAATAGAATGCGAGCTCAATCTGATTGGCTGATTGGATCAGCCAATCGGATTGAACTTGATTCTGATTGGCTGATTCCATCAGCCAATCAGAATATTCCTACCTTAATTCCGATTGGCTGATAGAATCCTATCAGCCAATCGGAATTTGAGGGACGCCATCTTGGATGACGTCATTTAAAGGAACCGTCATTCGTCGTCTAGTCGTCGGAGAAGAAGGATGGATCCGCGATGGAGGTCTTCAAGATGGAGCTGGTCCTCATCGGATGAAGATAGAAGATGCCGCTTGGAAGAAGATGGTTGCCGGTCCGGATCTACTCTTCTTCCCGGATAGGATGAAGACTTTGGACCCTCTTCTGGACTTCTTCAGCCGTCGGATGATGGATGTCTAGCCCCCGCTTGGGCTTGGATGAAGATTTTGGAGACAGGACGGATCGGTGATACCTGGTGAGGTGAAGATAAGGTAGGAAGATCTTCAGGGGCTTAGTGTTAGGTTTATTTAAGGGGGGTTTGGGTTAGATTAGGGGTATGTGGGTGGTGGGTTGTAATGTTGGGGGGGGTATTGTATGTGTTTTTTTACAGGTAAAAGAGCTGAATTTCTTGGGGCATGCCCCGCAAAGGGCCCTGTTCAGGGCTGGTAAGGTAAAAGAGCTTTGAACTTTTGTAATTTAGAATAGGGTAGGGCATTTTTTTATTTTGGGGGGCTTTGTTATTTTATTAGGGGGCTTAGAGTAGGTGTAATTAGTTTAAAATTGTTTTAATATTTTTCTAATGTTTGTAGATATTTTTTTATTTTTTGTAACTTAGTTCTTTTTTATTTTTTGTACTTTAGTTAGTTTATTTAATTGTATTTATTTGTAGATATTTTATTTAATTAATTTATTGATAGTGTAGTGTTAGGTTTAATTGTAGGTAATTGTAGGTATTGTATTTAATTAATTTATTGATAGTGTAGTGTTAGGTTTAATTGTAGATAATTGTAGGTATTGTATTTAATTAATTTATTGATAGTGTAGTGTTAGGTTTAATTGTAAGTAATTGTAGGTATTTTATTTAATTTATTTATTGATAGTGTAGTGTTAGGTTTAATTGTAACTTAGGTTAGGATTTATTTTACAGGTAATTTTGTAATTATTTTAACTATTTTAGCTATTAAATAGTTATTAACTATTTAATAGCTATTGTACCTGGTTAAAATAAATACAAAGTTACCTGTAAAATAAATATCAATCCTAAAATAGCTACAATATAATTATAATTTATATTGTAGCTATATTAGGATTTATTTTACAGGTAAGTATTTAGCTTTAAATAGGAATAATTTATTTAATAAGAGTTAATTAATTTCGTTAGATGTAAATTATATTTAACTTAGGGGGGTGTTAGTGTTAGGGTTAGACTTAGCTTTAGGGGTTAATACATTTATTAGAATAGCGGTGAGCTCCAGTCTGCAGATTAGGGGTTAATGTTTGAAGTTAGGTGTCGGCGATGTTAGGGAGGGCAGATTAGGGGTTAATACTATTTATTATAGGGTTAGTGAGGCGGATTAGGGGTTAATAACTTTATTATAATAGCGGTGCGGTCCGGTCGGCAGATTAGGGGTTAATAAGTGTAGGCAGGTGGAGGCGACGTTGTGGGGGGAAGATTAGGGGTTAATACATATAATATAGGGGTCGGCGGTGTTAGGGGCAGCAGATTAGGGGTACATAGGTATAATGTAGGTAGCGGCGGTGTACGGAGCGGCAGATTAGGGGTTAAAAAAAATATGCAGGTGTCAGCGATAGCGGGGGCGGAAGAATAGGGGTTAATAAGTGTAAGGTTAGGGGTGTTTAGACTCGGGGTACATGTTAGGGTGTTAGGTGCAGACGTAGGAAGTGTTTCCCCATAGCAAACAATGGGGCTGCGTTAGGAGCTGAACGCGGCTTTTTTGCAGGTGTTAGGTTTTTTTTCAGCTCAAACAGCCCCATTGTTTCCTATGGGGGAATCGTGCACAAGCACGTTTTTGAGGCTGGCCGCGTCCGTAAGCAACTCTGGTATCGAGAGTTGAAGTTGCGTTAAATATGCTCTACGCTCCTTTTTTGGAGCCTAACGCAGCCTTTATGTGGACTCTCAATACCAGAGGTATTTAAAAGGTGCGGCCAGAAAAAAGCCGGCGTTAGCTACGCGGGTCTTTACCGACAAAACTCTAAATCTAGCCGTAACTGCGTTAACATATTCCCCCATAGACTTCAATGGAGCTTGAAAAATGGGGAAAAAAACTAACACCCTTACTCACCCGCAAACCCAATTGCTTTTTCTCATTTGCCCGAACCGGACATTAATATTTCACATTCCTAGGAAAATAAATACTGACAAATTTACTCAGCATTCATTCATTTTTTATTAAATGAGTGCATTTGTTCGGATATTCATTTAGCCAAAACAAAACAAATATTCATAACAAAAACATTCACAGACCTAATAAACAAATAGAAATCACAGGAACAAAAGCAGTTGTCATGTTATATTTACTCCACTAGAGGGAGCGTTTGCATCAAATTTCACCCAAATGACAGAATCTTACTTATCCTTCTCAATGCCTCTTGTAAATTGAAGCACGTAAAGAGACAGTAAAGTCAAAACTAAACTGAAATGGATTGGATAGAACATGATATTTTAAGCAACTTTCCAAATTAGTTAGTATTTTTTTTAGTTCTCTTGGTATCCTTTGTTAAAGAGTAATACTAGGTGCATGTGTCTTTAGTCTTCTGCATGCAAGTGATAACTAGCACTCCACTTGTAATCTAGCCCATTGTGCATAACATGTTTAGCTGTGCACAGTGCAAAAGTGTTCAGGTTGGGCCTGAACTAAAGGTGGCTACCCTAGTGTATGCGCCTGTGTATCTCTGTGTGATGTGTCTTTACCGCCCGTGTAATGTGTGCATGTGTGTGTGTTTGTGTGTGTGCATGTGTGTGTGCATGTGTCTGTGTGTGATGTGTGCATGTGTGTGTGCATGTGTGTGCATGTGTATGTGCATGTGTCTGTGTGTGATGTGTGTGTGATGTGTCTGTGTGTGATGTATGTGTCTGTGTGTGATGTGTGCATGTGTGTGTGCATGTGTCTGTGTGTGATGTGTGCATGTGAGTGTGCATGTGTCTGTGTTTGATGTGTGCATGTGTGTGTGCATGTGTGTGTGCATGTGTCTCTGTGTGATGTGTGCATGTGTCTGTGTGTGATGTGTGCCTGTGTGTGTGATGTGTCTTTACCTCCCGTGTAATGTGTGCATGTGTCTGTGTGCATGTGTGTGATGTGTGCCTGCCTGTGTGTGTGTGTGATGTGTGCATGTGTGCGTGCATGTGTCTGTGTGTGATGTGTGCATGTGTGTGTGCATGTGTTGATGTGTGCATGTGTGTGTGCATGTGTGTGTGCATGTGTCTGTGTGTGATGTGTGCATGTGTGTGATATTGCACAGACAAGACAGGAATTCTGTGTATGCGCCTGTGTATCTCTGTGTGATGTGTCTTTACCTCCCGTGTAATGTGTGCATGTGTCTGTGTGTGATGTGTGCATGTGTGCGTGCATGTGTCTGTGTGTGATGTGTGCATGTGTGTGTCCATGTGTCGATGTGTGCATGTGTGTGTGCATGTGTCTGTGTGTGATGTGTGCATGTGTGTGTCTGTGTGTGATGTGTGCCTGTGTGTGTGTGTGTGTGTGTGTGTGATGTGTGTGTGCGCATGTGTCTGTGTGTGATGTGTCTTTACCTCCCGTGTGATGTGTGCATGTCTGTGTGTGATGTGTGCATGTGTGCGTGCATGTGTCTGTGTGTGATGTGTGCATGTGTGTGCATGTGTCTGTGTGTGATGTGTGCATGTGTCTGTGTGTGATGTGTGCATGTGTGTGCATGTGTCTGTGTGTGATGTGTGCATGTGTGTGCATGTGTCTGTGTGTGATGTGTACATGTGTGTGTCTGTGTGTGATGTGTGCCTGTGTGTGTGTGCGCATGTGTCTGTGTGTGATGTGTGCCTGTGTGTGTGTGTGTGATGTGTCTTTACCTCCCGTGTGATGTGTGCATGTCTGTGTGTGATGTGTGCATGTGTGTGTGCATGTGTCTGTGTGTGATGTGTGCATGTGTGTGTGTGTGTGTGTGTGATGTGTGCATGTGTGCGTGCATGTGTCTGTGTGTGATGTGTGCATGTGTGTGATATTGCACAGACAAGACAGGAATTCTGTAATTTCCCTGTAAATAAATGTTCCAGCCGTTCAGATTAACAAAAGGACCTTTATTTATAGATTGTAAATAAAACAAGAATTCAGACTCCTGTCTCATGATATGATAACCAGCTCTAGGGCCTGAAACGTTGTTGTTTTGTTCAGGACTAAGTGTAAATAAAGGTCCTTTTTATAAATGTGTGCTTGGAACAAGCCGGCACAGCCACAATCCGGATAACAGTAACTGGAGAATTTATAACAATGTGCAATAAATGTATAGATTCTGTGCAGGGCTCACTGTGGGATACAGCTTGCATACTTAAGTAGCATTCCCAGGATTCCTTGTGTCTGTCTCACATCTACCCCACTGTAAAGTTATTTGGTGCCACTTGATGTCCCCCTCAGTCCCCTGCACATTTTATGTGCAGGCTATAATACCGCAAGTTCACTGGGTGTGGGCAGTTAACGCTCTTATACTTCAAATGCTCCAACAAAGGTCACAACTAAAAATAAAACTCATAGTAATGTTGTATGGTACTCATGGTATTTTTGCAAAAAGAGTTCCGTTTGGTAATTGTTTACCACAAGAGTTTATTAGGCTATTACTAACCATTTAATAGGTTGTATGCGTTAGGAATTCATATACGCATTTCTGTAGAAGAAGGATTGGGATTAGATAGTTATTTTGTTGATCAATGCAATGTAGAAATGTATTTCATTTATGTTTTCTATATGTAATATTCTCTTATATATTTATATTTTTTTTAATATGAAGTTTCTTGGCATTTTATTGGTCCATTATATGGAAAGGACCAGGTTATGTATGTAGATCCAATAGTGTATGAGAATCCAAAATACAACTATCAAGTATATCAGCAGTCTATACATTTTTTTTGTATGTATTTGTTTCTAAATTGTGGTGAGATGGGTTGTACAAATGCCATATGCGAAGGATGAACACACTCTGCTAGCATGAACAGTAGCACATTTAGCGAATCATATTATTACTGCTTTGTCCCATCATTTGATTCGAGGGTGTAATTGATTTACCAAAGTATGATTTGTGTATTGGTGACAAATTTAGGCCAATTACAGCCAACAACACAGTACAGCGTCATCCCTAGCTGTTTAAACTGTGTGGGCATGTGAGTTTCACTTGAACCCTATTGTATATAATAGAACCAATTGTAAAGAAGCGTGACTTTGCAAACGGAAAACCTTCGCGCATGCGCATTTTAATTTAGAAGACGCCGAGTAGGACTTATAAGTCGTGGATAAATCATTGTTTTTTTACACCTGATGAAACGTTCATCAACAACCAAGAAACGTTGTGTTTTAGCAATAAAGTCTTTTTTTTATCAACAGACTTTTATCCACAACCTTTTCATTTGTTCATTCCCACTGTGTGGATTTTTAACTTTAAGTTGGGCTTTTGGAAGTAGAGACATATTTTTGCCATCCCTCTGCAGAGCATTGTATGTGATCCCTAAGGACGCTTACAGAGACCCGCGGTCACAGTTTCCAGACGAATTGGTGTTTTGCAGCATACAAGGGAGAATTATCTGGACGACACCTAAGAGTCCAGGAGCCTATTGTAGCACTTCTCAAGTGCTTGATACTTTGTAAGTATAACGGTATCTGCGCATTTGCGTGATTGAGCTACTGATGGTACATGGTGCACTATGGTGGCGCCTTCTTCTTTTTCATATCTTCTAAAGTCCTGTATGTGATTCATACTATGATGGGTAACTTGAGGTTTTGGTGAGAATGTAAAAGATAACACTCACAAGTACATACTAACAAAGGGCTAGTGCAGAATAAAGCCCAGGGGCTCCTTTGGGCTTCTGGCTTTAATACAACAACATTAATAATCCAAAACAGCTGCAACTGAATTTCCAAAATGAAATTAAACTATTTATAAATTCCCTTTATTATGAGGTCTGTACAATTACATGTGGGGTCATCATGCAATGAAGAACGTTCCCTTTATTTAATACTTGTCAAGCTACGTAAAGTATATTGTTTTACAGTTGTTATCTAATAAAGCCAGTTAGGGACAGTTATGTAGAAGAGAAAGAGTCCTATTTAACAAAGGTCTGTCGGACCTGATCCGACAGTGCAGATCAGGTCCGACAGACATCGCTGAATGCGGAGAGCAATACGCTCTCCGTATTCAGCATTGTACCAGCAGCTCTTGTGAGCTGCTGGTGCAACGCCGCCCCCTGCAGACTTGCGGCCAATCAGACGCCAGCAGGGGGGTGTCAATCAACCTGATCGTACTCGAACGGGTTGAATTCCGTCGATTCCTGTCTGCCTCATCAGAGCAGGCAGACAGGGTTATGGAGCAGCGGTCTTTAAGCTCCATTCGGAGCTTGATAAATGGGCCTCTTAGCCTTGATAAGTCACAAGGTGCATCTCAAGTTCTTAGAAACTGCTAAATTTGCAGTGCTAAATTACATAAAAAGGGGACAAAATAAATAATAAATAGATTGCAAAGTTATCTCAATATGCATAAGTAAATATTTGATATAAAACATTAAGGTGTTTACTGACCTTTTAATCATAATACCCTTCTTTGCCATTTAGGTACTTAACAAAACTTTTAGGGTTTGACTTCTTGCAATTAATCTTTCATTTTCAGTTTTAGCTTATTATATTGCTTTTTTGCTGCTTTGTTACATTCCTTATTTACTTGGAATGTTGAGTCTGTACTATTTTCTTTAAATAATTTAAATGCCCTACGTTTTTTTCCTACTTTCTCTTAACACATTTGTATTCATCCAAAATGGGTTGGATTTATTTATATTACTTTTATAACTATGATATATGTGTTGATATGTATATTTATTTATATATATTTTTATAACCATGTGGTTTGTGTTGATAGTTATAAAAGTAATATAAATAAATATACATATGTGGTATGTGTTGATCTGTATATTTATTTATATATTTTTTATAACCATGTGGTATGTGTTGATATGTATATTTATTTATATTACTTTTATAACTATGTGGTATGGGTTGATGTGTATATTTATTTATATTACTTTTATAACTATGTGGTACGTCAGAGTAGGAAGGATTGACCGGGAAGTTCAAACGGCAAGACGCCGACCGGAGAAGAGTATTGCATCCTGCTATAGCTCATACGGCGACACGCCGACCGGAGAGGAACTTTGCATCTCATTACAGCAGAGCACAGAGACAGCCTTCCCATAACCCAAAAAAACACAGAGGAGGTAAGGGATATCGGTAGTCCGGTAAGGGGGAAAACCGCTTCACTTTGTTACACTGATGGAATTTTAATCGCTCCTATAAGCGAGCATTTTTTAACAGCAGTATATACTTTTTTGGATACATTAAATAGTTGTGGCCACAACTTCGTTCCTAGCATTGTTTACAACCTATCGTCTCAGAACGATTCCAAGCTTCTCACCATTGCGTGATCCTGTACAGGAACTTTTATACACGGACTTAAGTCCCCCCCTTTTTTTTAACTTTTGTTGCTATTTGTGTCTATGACCTCTAGTTATCAACGTGTCTACCTCAAATACGCTGGAATTCCGCAGCGTATTTGTGGCGAGGCTGATTCGCCTTAGTTATCAAGCCCTAGATACCGGCAAAAGTAGAATTTAGTGACGTCAGCTTCGATCCGTCGGACTCAGTCCGACACAGATCGATTCTTACATCACTCCAGATGTTCTGTACACAAGTGCGGCACAATCTGACTACTTTTGCTAGTTATCAAAAAACTAGCAGGTACGCTCGGCACTTTTCCGGCCCAGCGTACCTGGTTTTCAAACCGCTGCCCTGGAGGCGGCGGATCCCATAGGAATCAATGGGAGTCTGACCATAGCGAAAGTTCATGTTCGCTGCTGCCAGATATCCTCTTGGTCAAGTCCAACCCCTTCCACCCATCTGGCCAATCTGAGGCGCACCATTCGTGCCCAAATATGGCCCGAAACCCTTGCTCCCAGCAGCGTCCGTAACCAGCCCCAATTCCTCAGCTGAGGCCCTTGGGGCCTGGATTAATGCTGTACCATTGAAATGTGCTAGGAAAGCCTTCCACACACCCAAATCCTTTTTAAGAGGGGCAGTCAACCTAATGAAATGATGAGGCCGACCAATCCCTGCTGTAGCAAGGGAAAGCCTCCTGCAAAAAATCCTCCCCACCGGAATGATACGGCAAGCAAAATTAAGTTTACCCAGCAATGATTGCATCTCCACCAATTTCACCTTCTTAACTGATAGGAAGTAATTAATTACCATAATTAAAACTTCCACTTTGTTAGGTGGGAGTCTACATTCCATGAGATCAGAATCCAATGTAATTCCCAAAAAACTTAAACATGTCACTGGGCCTTCAGATTTATCTAGTGCAATTGGAACACCAAATTCCTCAGCAATCTGGTAAAACGTGTCCCTCAAATTGGCGCAAACTGCCTCTCCAGCAGGGCCAATGAACAAAAAATTGTCCAAATAATGGACTACGGACGATATGCCAGAAAGTTCTTTGATAACCCACTCCAAGAAGGTGCTAAAATTCTCAAATAATAAACATGAGATTGAACACCCCATCGGGAGACAGAGGTACACAAAAAAACACCCATCACAACAGCACCCCAGCAATCTCTGAGAAACCAAGTGGATTGGCAATAGCCTGAAAGCTGCCTCAATGTCCACCTTAGCTAGTAAACCATGCTTCCCAGCTACCCGAACCAGCTCCACCGCCGAATCAAAAGAAGCATACTTCACCGAAACTAGCTCAGGAGGAATACCTTTGTTTACGGAATTCCCTTTTGGATACGATAAGTGGTGGATAAGTCAGAATTTACCAGCCTCCCTTTTTAAAACCACTCCCAGAGGAGATATCCGTAACCCAGGGAATGGCAAAGCCCCAAACGGACCGGCCATTCTACCCAAACCCACTTCTATTAACAATTTTTCACCAACCACCTGAGGCCATTCCCTCGCAGACTTCAAATTACCATCAAAACGCTCCAAACCACCAACTGATGGTATAATAAAACCAAAAGTAAAACCGTGGAGCAAAACAGCCCGTTTTCCCTGCAACACCTTTCATTGCCGTAGCGACCTAACCAGTGCTCCATCTTTTGAACCCTGACTGGTGAAGCCCCCTTTTTCGGGAAAATCAGACTTCCCTGGTCCCTTTCCTTTTTTAAAACATTTAGCGAATGCGTGTGCCCCGCCGCAGCCAGAGCATTCGTGCATGAATTTACAGGTACTGCCCCATTTGCATTGACCTTCGTTAAATGCAAAACAGAAACCCTTTTTTCCCACTGCCGACGAACTGGCTGCCGCCAAGCCGCTGGCCATAGATCGAAAGGGCTGAGAGGCCCGTAAAGGAGTCATCACTTTTAACCACAGACCCATGTCGCAGTCATCTCACTTCATATCGGGACTGACGGCGAGCCGTTGACGCTCGTCATAGGTCCACCAAGCCATCCCCCCGTACATCCGCTGAGAAGCCGCAATCTCATCTAAGTAGCAGAACATTGGGGCCCCTTGGTCCGGGAACCTGTCTGCCATCACACTGGCATAGATCACAAATGCCTGGAACCAATTAGTGAACGTTCTAGGCAATTTGCGATACCTTTTTTTATGTTCATCCTGTTCCTTCTTACTAGCCTCCTTCTTAGTATCATCCGATACCTCGAAGGACTGCAACAAGGAGAAAAGTTCTTTATACTCTCTCTTGCAAATCTTGTCTTTCAGTTCCTCGGGTAAATGCAACCCTAAAGGACCGATAGAGCAAAGGCAAGACCGCGACTTTGCGGTATCTGCCACCCTAATACCCGGAACCTCGCCCGTGGCAGCTACAAGCCATCCCTGCGCAGTACCCTGGCTAGCCAAAGCCAAAGTAGAAGCACCATCACCGACAACGGGAATTGGAACCGGAATGCCCACTTGGGAAACTGGAACTGCCGCCCCTGACAGTGGAGCCCAAGCCCTGGCCACAGATGGTTGAGTAGCAACAGGGGCCGTAGAACCTCCACCTTCTGCAACAACTCCCGCAACCCCTCCAGTAGACTTACAGATACACCAGTTGACCCTGCAACATTCGCCATGTCCCCTGAAACCCCCCTGACCTATACAAGTCTAAATGCTCACCTGCCACCGCTGTCATGTTCTGTTTGTCCAGAAGGTCGGCTGAAACACGGGGGTCCCCCGCGGCTGCTGGAGGTCCCCGGACAGAATGGGAAACACCCTTAGGCACCTGCAAAACATTGTGGAGAGGACCCACAGAGATTTTGCCATTATCCCTGGGAGATGTATCCACGCATCTCTGTGGCAATACATTACCACCCAACCCTTTAGCTCTTTTCGACCTAGGCAAAACATAATCTGATGGAATCCTCTGCATCACCTCCCTAAGTCTAACGTCACCCCTGTAATCGGAGGCCCTGACGGCCTTAAAGGCATCCCCCGCCCCCTCATTATGCACCACTGTCCCAACCCTTAAGTCAGTCCTACCAGATGTTTGAAACCTCCCACCTTCTTCCAATCTGCCCCTATATGTGTGAGCACTGTCACCTACCACCAAAGAATTGTAGTCCTCACCAGACGCCAGTCCATCCCCAGGGTCTAGATGAATCGTCTCCGTCCAGGAATCTGCCAGTAGGAAGGAGTCCTCCTCTCTGCTGTCAACAGGGCACCTCTCAATCTGCTGCTCCAAAGATGCGCCCCTGGAGGCTAACACCGTACCTGCTAGAGGAGAGGAAACATTAGCGCCAACATCTGATACATGACTTCTATGCTGAGTCCCTTCAGAAGATTGCCCCCCCCCAGTAACATTAATATGAGGAAACTGAACACCTCTAGGTGACTGCAAACTCAAACTCCTCTTACACTCAGCTAACATGGAGGAAGGGGGTACCACATCCTCACCCTCAGATGAGCTAGGGAAATCTTCTATAATCACAGGATTAGAGTGCACGTTAGGGCCCCTCCCATGAACACCTCTTCCTGCAACACCTCTCCTCTTTGCCCTAGTGGGCCTACCCCCACAAACTTTGGCCCTAGACTTGAAAAATCCTGAGTTACCCCTAGCCCTAGGGCGGACCTGCAACTTCTTAACCCCTAATTGACTTACTTGGACGGACCTGGCCTCAGCAAGCAGTACTGAAAACCCCATAACATCCTCATTTTGGGCCATAATCCCACCCTCCCCAGGCCATGAATCTAGCACCACAGCTGCCTTCCCACCAGGATCTCTCCTACTGCCGCTGGGACTTCTGCTCCTCCGACCACCTGCTGATCCCTGCTCAGGACTGAGCCATTCTAGAGGTCGAGAGCACCGCGCAGGTCTGGATCTTGGGACCGGAACATCCTCTTCACGTGGAACGCCATCCTCCTGCAGAAGAACCTCCAGCTGGGAACGAATCCAATCTGGACCTCTGGCTCCAGGGATGTCCCGCAACCTGCTCATCAACTCGTCCAACTCCATGGCACGAGCAGAAGAAGACCTGGAAAAAGAAGATGATCGCCGCACTATTCCTGTCCCGTGAGTAACAGGAACTGAATTGGCGCCAAACTCCCCTTCCTGGGACCTCCTAACTAATCCTTCCCCTAGCACTGATGAGCCTATCTCCTCCCCTTGGGTCAAGGACCCCTCCACCTACGTGCCTCCATTTGTGGGGCTTAACATTAGCAACCTTACCTATTTGCATTAGTAGTTGAGTTCCTCCAAGTCACTAATGTTGGGGGGCTTGTAGCATGTTCCTAGTATTTTTTGTTAGGATTTCCCCCACACCCACTGTTTATTACAGCCCACAGGGTCTCTACATTGTCACCTGTATCATCATAAATATCTTCCCTCATTGTAGGTTTAAGGTCAGATTTAATATACATGCAGATTCCTCCATCTCTAGCATTACTCCTGTCCCTCCTAAATAAAGTATAACCCTCTAAGTTAACTGCCCAGTCATGTGACTCATCCCACCAAGTTTGTCATAGTGCTCTCCTGCTGCTCTCATACATTTCATTTTCTTTTGCTTTCTGTTGCTATTGCTGCACTTTCCTTCCAACTTTCTAATGTGACATTTCCTAAGTTATCTATCTCTGATACCTTGTTTCTCAGGTCATCTTCTCTTAAATTATTCACTGTTTGTTAGTCATTTTAACACTATAACTGCCATAGAGCGCTGCTCTGTCTGGCACTCAAAGGGTTAATCGTTCCTCGCACTCAGTGTATGAAGACAACACAAGTACTGAGCACAATACTAAAAGATCCCTAGTTGCTACATAACTTGTACAACAAGATGCAATGCATTCCCAGCACAGCTGAGCGACAACACGTGTACCAGTCGCCTATAGCAAACAGCAGTTATTGCTGCAATTACCGGACAACCAGCTGACTATCTCTCAGTAACATCAAGATAAATACTCAGTTCAAAGTTCAGAAAATGTGCTTCATGGTGACACCTGAGACAATCATTAAAGAGGCGTGAAAGTTACGTTTTTATTGTGTATTCCCATGTTTAATTGTTATAAGTGTTTCTCATGATTGCCTGTATATCTGAGAGCTGATCAACAGGAAGTGAAAGAAAAAATATAAACTGAAGTCTAACAATTATTATAAAATGTCCATAAGGTTCTGTGGTCTTAAAATCCTATCCAATCAATCTAAAAGGTGCCCT
>NC_069506.1:6790790-6865790 GCF_027579735.1 Bombina bombina | reverse complement strand
AGCAGGTGCCAGTGGTACAGGCATATCTGTGAGTACATGCAGGCTGGGTAACTCTATATGAGAGAGGGGACATGTCACCAGCAGCAGGTGACAGTGGTTCAGGCGTATCTGTGAGTGCATGCAGGCTGGGTAACTCTATATGAGAGAGGGGACATGTCACCAGCAGCAGGTGACAGTGGTACAGGTGTATCTGTGAGTTCATGCAGGCTGGGTGACTCTATATGAGAGAGGGGACATGTCACCAGCAGCAGGTGACAGTGGTTCAGGTGTATCTGTGAGTGCATGCAGGCTGGGTAACTCTATGAGAGAAGGGACATGTCACCAGCAACAGGTGACAGTGGTACAGGCGTATCTGTGAGTGCATGCAGACTGGGCAACTCTATATGAGAGAGGGGACATGTCACCAGTAGCAGGTGAAAGTGGTACAGGCATATCTGTGAGTGCATGCAAGCTGGGTAACTCTATGACAGAGGGGACATGTCACCAGCAGCAGGTGACAGTGGTACAGGCGTATCTGGGCGTGTATGCAGGCTGGGTAACTCTATATGAGAGAGGGGACATGTCACCAGCAGCAGGTGAAAGTGGTACAGGCGTATCTGTGAGTGCATGCAGGCTGGGTAACTCTATGAGAGAGGGGACATGTCACCAGCAGCAGGTGACAGTGGTACAGGCGTATCTGTGAGTGCATGCAGGCTGGGGAACTCTATATGAGAGAGAGGACATGTCACCAGCAGCAGGTGACAGTGGTACAGGCGTATCTGTGAGTGCATGCAGGCTGGTTAACTCTATGAGAGAGGGGACATGTCACCAGCAGCAGGTGACAGTGGTACAGGTGTATCTGTGTGTGCATGCAGGCTGGGTAACTCTATATGAGAGAGGGGACATGTCACCAGCAGCAGGTGACAGTGGTACAGGCGTATCTGTGAGTGCATGCAGGCTGGGTAACTCTATGAGAGAGTGGACATGTCAGCAGCAGCAGGTGACAGTGGTACAGGCGTATCTGTGAGTGCATGCAGGCTGGGTAACTCTATGAGAGAAGGGACATGTCACCAGCAGCAGGTGACAGTGGTACAGGCGTATCTATGAGTGCATGCAGGCTGGGTAACTCTATATGAGAGAGGGGACATATCACCAGCAGCAGGTGACAGTGGTACAGGCGTATCTGGGTGTGTATGCAGGCTGGGTAACTCTATATGAGAGAGGGGACATGTCACCAGCAGCAGGTGACAGTGGTACAGGCGTATCTGTGAGTGCATGCAGGCTGGGTAACTCTATGAGAGAAGGGACATGTCGCCAGCAGCAGGTGACAGTGGTACAGGCGTATCTGTGAGTGCATGCAGGCTGGGTAACTCTATGAGAGAAGGGACATGTCACCAGCAGCAGGTGACAGTGGTACAGGCGTATCTGTGAGTGCATGCAGGCTGGGTAACTCTATGAGAGAAGGGACATGTCACCAGCAGCAGGTGACAGTGGTACAGGCGTATCTGTGAGTGCATGCAGGCTGGGTAACTCTATATGAGAGAGGGGACATGTCACCAGCAGCAGGTGACAGTGGTACAGGCTTATCTGTGAGTGCATGCACACTGGGTAACTCTATATGAGAGAGAGGACTTGTCACCAGCAGCAGGTGACAGTGCTACAGGCGTATCTGTGAGTACATGCAGGCTGGGTAACTCTATATGAGAGAGAGGACATGTCACCAGCAGCAGGTGACAGTGGTACAGGCGTATCTGTGAGTGCATGCAGGCTGGGTAACTCTATATGAGAGAGGGGACATGTCACCAGCAGCAGGTGACAATGGTACAGGCGTATCTGTGAGTTCATGCAGGCTGGGTAACTCTATATGAGAGAGGGGACATGTCACCAGCAGCAGGTGACAGTGGTACAGGCGTATCTGTGAGTGCATGCAGGCTGGGTAACTCTATATGAGAGAGGGGACATGTCACCAGCAGCAGGTGACAGTGGTACAGGCGTATCTGTGAGTGCATGCAGGCTGGGTAACTCTATATGAGAGAGAGGACATGTCACCAGCAGCAGGTGACAGTGGTACAGGCGTATCTGTGAGTGCATGCAGGCTGGGTAACTCTATATGAGAGAGGGGACATGTCACCAGCAGCAGGTGACAGTGGTACAGGCGTATCTGTGAGTACATGCAGGCTGGGTAACTCTATATGAGAGAGAGGACATGTCACCAGCAGCAGGTGACAGTGGTACAGGCGTATCTGTGAGTGCATGCAGGCTGGGTAACTCTATATGAGAGAGGGGACATGTCACCAGCAGCAGGTGACAATGGTACAGGCGTATCTGTGAGTTCATGCAGGCTGGGTAACTCTATATGAGAAAGGGGACATGTCACCAGCAGCAGGTGACAGTGGTACAGGCGTATCTGTGAGTGCATGCAGGCTGGGTAACTCTATATGAGAGAGGGGACATGTCACCAGCAGCAGGTGACAGTGGTACAGGCGTATCTGTGAGTGCATGCAGGCTGGGTAACTCTATATGAGAGAGAGGACATGTCACCAGCAGCAGGTGACAGTGGTACAGGCGTATCTGTGAGTGCATGCAGGCTGGGTAACTCTATATGAGAGAGGGGACATGTCACCAGCAGCAGGTGACAGTGGTACAGGCGTATCTGTGAGTGCATGCAGGCTGGGTAACTCTATATGAGAGAGAGGACATGTCACCAGCAGCAGGTGACAGTGGTACAGGCGTATCTGTGAGTGCATGCAGGCTGGGTGACTCTATGAGAGAGGGGACATGTCAGCAGCAGCAGGTGACAGTGGTACAGGCGTATATGTGAATGCATGCAGGCTAGGTAACTCTATGAGAGAAGGGACATGTCACCAGCAGCAGGTGACAGTGGTACAGGCGTATCTGTGAGTGCATGCAGGCTGGGTAACTCTATGAGAGAAGGGACATGTCACCAGCAGCAGGTGACAGTGGTACAGGCGTATCTGTGAGTGCATGCAGGCTAGGTAACTCTATATGAGAAAGGGGACATGTCACCAGCAGCAGGTGACAGTGGTACAGGCGTATCTGTGAGTGCATGCAGGCTGGGTAACTCTATATGAGAGAGGGGACATGTCACCAGCAGCAGGTGACAGTGATACAGGCGTATCTGTGAGTGCATGCAGGCTAGGTAACTCTATAAAAGAGAGGGGACATGTCACCAGCAGCAGGTGACAGTGGTACAGGTGTATCTGTGAGTACATGCAGGCTGGGTAACTCTATATGAGAAAGGGGACATGTCACCAGCAGCAGGTGACAGTGGTACAGGCGTATCTGTGAGTGCATGCAGGCTGGGTAACTCTATAAAAGAGAGGGGACATGTCACCAGCAGCAGGTGACAGTGGTACAGGTGTATCTGTGAGTACATGCAGGCTGGGTAACTCTATATGAGAGAGTGGACATGTCACCAGCAGACCCATTGTCATATCCACGACTTTATCCACGAGGTTAACTCATAGGAGTGAGTTACCATCATATAGAAGAATCTGTAGCAAGCTTTACCAACAAGGTGTGTTGATTTTAGAATTTGAAGTAAATCCATTGCTTTATTGGTCTGTCTGCTGAAGCCTTATCTGTATTCCATTGTCATTGTTTTTATTATTGTTATTTTATTGTTTTTAATAGCATCATGGATCCATGATTTTAGTTAATTCATGTATTAAGGTATTAAAGTTATATTCCTAATTTGTATATAACCCTGCTGTTTATCACACATTTAGGACTAAACTAGGTTTACTATACCTCTGTTAAGATGGTCAGAATTACAAACTCACCTTAGACTTTATTCAGGCGCTCTGCACACACACCTTATATTGTCTGTATTGTGCGGCAGTACTAACACTAGTGCTGCTAGACCATCAGATAAAGGGGGTGTAATGTGATTTATATGTAGCATTTGTGATCTGTACTTTATATTATCTGTATTGTGCTGCAGCAATCATATTTGTGCTGCTAGACCCTTAGATAAAAGGGGGGGGGTGTAATGGCATTTACATGTAGCATTTGTTACCTGTTCTTTATATTACCTGTATTGTGCTGCAGTAAACACACTGGTGCTGCTAGACCTTCAGATAGAGGGGGGTGTAATGTCATTTACATGTCGCATTTGTGATCTGTACTTTATGTTGTCTGTATTGTGCTGCAGTAAGCACACTGGTGCTGCTAGACCTTCAGATAAAGATGGGGGGGGTGTAATGTCATTTACATGTCGCATTTGTGATCTGTACTTTATATTGTCTGTATTGTGCTGCAGTAAGCACACTGGTGCTGCTAGACCTTCAGATAAAGAAGGGGGGTGTAATGTCATTTACATGTAGCATTTGTGATCTGTACTTTATAATGTCTGCATTGTGCTACAGTAAGCACACTGGTGCTGTTAGACCTTTCAGATAAAGGGGGTGTAATGTTATTTAAATTTAGAATTTGTAATCTGTACTTTATAATGTCTATATTATGCTGCAGTAGTCACACTGGTGCTGTTAGACCTTTCAGATAAAGGGGGGGAGGGTGTAATGTCATTTACATGTAACATTTGTGATCTGTACTTTATAATATCTAAAATTGTGCTGCAGTAGTCACACTGGTGCTGTTAGACCTTCAGATTAAGGGGGTGTAATGTCATTTACATGTAGCATTTGTGATCTGTACTTTATATTGTCTGCATTGTGCTGCAGTAATCACACTGGTGCTGCAAGACCTTCAGATAAAGGGGGAGGGTGTAATGTTATTTACAGGTAACATTAGTGATCTGTACTTTATAATGTCTATATTATGCTGCAGTAGTCAAACTGGTGTTGTTAGACCTTTCAGATAAAGGGGGGTGTAATGACATTTACATGTAGCATTTGTGATCTGTACTTAATATTGTCTGTATTGTGCTGCAGTAGTCACATTGGTGCTGCTAGACCGTCAGATAATGGGGGGGTGTAATGTCATTTACATTTAGCATTTGTGATCTGTACTTTATATTGTCTGTATTGTGCTGCAGTAATCACATCATGCTGCTAGACCTTCAGATAAAGGGGGTGTAATGTAATGTACATGTAGCATTTGTGATCTGTACTTTATATTGTCTGCATTGTGCTGCAGTAATCACACTGGTGCTGCAAAACCTTCAAATTAAGGGGGAGGGTATAATTTTATTTACAGGTAACATTTGTAATCTGTACTTTATAATGTCTATATTATTCTGCAGTAATCACACTGCTGCTGCTAGACCTTCAGATAAAGGGGGGAGTGTACTGTCATTTACATGTAGCATTAGTGATCTGTTCTTTATATTACCTGTATTGTGCTGCAGTAATCACACTGGTGCTGCTAGACCTTCAGATAGAAGGGGGTGTAATGTCATTTACATCTCGCATTTGTGATCTGTACTTTATGTTGTCTGTATTGTGCTGCAGTAAGCACACTGGTGCTGCTAGACCTTCAGATAAAGATGGGGGGTGTAATGTCATTTACATGTCGCATTTGTGATCTGTACTTTATATTGTCTGTATTGTGCTGCAGTAAGCACACTGGTGCTGCTAGACTTTCAGATAAAGAAGGGGGTGTAATGTCATTTACATGTAGCATTTGTGATCTGTACTTTATAATGTCTGTATTGTGCTACAGTAAGCACACTGGTGCTGTTAGACCTTTCAGATAAAGGGGGTTTAATGTCATTTACATGTAACATTTGTGATCTGTACTTTATATTGTCTGTATTGTGCTGCAGTAGTAACAATGGTGCTGTTAGACCTTCAGATAAAGGGGGAGGGTGTAATGTTATTTACATGTAACATTTGTGATCTGTACTTTATAATGTCTAAAATTGTGCTGCAGTAGTCACACTGGTGCTGTTAGACCTTCAGATAAAGGGGGTGTAATGTAATTTACATGTAGCATTTGGGATCTGTACTTTATATTGTCTACATTGTGCTGCAATAATCACACTGGCGCTGCAAGATCTTCAGATAAAGGGGGAGGGTGTAATGTTATTTACAGGTAACATTTGTAATCTGTACTTTATAATGTCTATATTATGCTGCAGTAGTCAAACTGGTGTTGTTAGACCTTTCAGATAAAGGGGGGAGGGTGTAATGTCATTTACATGTACCATTTGTGATCTGTACTTTATAATATCTAAAATTGTGCTGCAGTAGTCACACTGGTGCTCTTAGACCTTCAGATAAAGGGGGTGTAATGTCATTTACATGCAGCATTTGTGATCTGTACTTTATATTGTCTGCATTGTGCTACAGTAAGCACACTGGTGCTGCAAGACCTTCAGATAAAGGGGCAAGGTATAATGTTATTTACAGGTAACTGTCAGCCGCTCAGGAATCAATCCGGGATGTAACCCAACTGCTAGCGTGAATTGAAAGCACACGCTAGCACACTGAGAAATATCCAGGACGTGACCCACTCAGGAAGCAGATTAGAAGATAACAAAATGAATATTGTTCCAGAATGCAGGAAAGCCACAAAAGATAAAACGTCCCTTTAAGTAGTACAAAGAACAAAAAGGAAATGCTCTTCCTTGAAGCTTCTGGAAAAGGTCCTCTTTAGCAGGCTAGTAAAACAAAGGAAAAGTTCTCTTTTGCAGCTTGTAAAAGTATAATGTCCCTTTAAGCAGGTTTATAACAAACAGAAAGGCAAAGTTCTCTTTTGCAGCTTGTAAAAGTAAATGTCCCTTTTAAGCAGGTGTATAACAAACAGAAAGGCAAAGTTCTCTTTTGCAGCTTGTAAAAGTAAATGTCCCTTTTAAGCAGGTGTATAACAAACAGAAAGGCAAAGTTCTCTTTTGCAGCTTGTAAAAGTAAATGTCCCTTTTAAGCAGGTGTATAACAAACAGAAAGGCAAAGTTCTCTTTTGCAGCTTGTAAAAGTAAATGTCCCTTTTAAGCAGGTGTTGTTTAACAAAGAATAGGTTTAAAGGTAAAGGCCAAAGCAAGGTCAGGCAGGCAGAAGTCGGCATCCAAATATCAGCAAAAGGTATAGGCAAAAGACAGGGTCAGACAAGCAGAAGTCGGCATCAAAGTATCAGCAAAAGGGTAATAGCTACAGGCAAGGTCAGGCAGGCAGAAGTCAATGTCCAAATAGCAGCAAGTAGGGATTAGGCAAGAGGCTTGGTCAGGCAGGCAGAAGTCGGTACACAGAAGAACAAAACTGATATGGTACTCACAATTCAGGGATACAACAAACGGGCCCAGATTCAGATCTCCCGCCGAGATTTAAAGGGCAGAGCGTAACCGTCATCAGAGGGGTGTGAGAGAAAGCGTCATGTTGCTAAGCAACATGACGTCAGAGACACAGAGGAGTTCCGGGAGCCGCGGCGACACGGCGATGAACGGAAGCGCTCATGACAGCACCCCCTCCTCAAGGACCCCTCCGGGGGACAGGACCAGGTCTATCAGGATGTGTCTTGTGGAAGGACTTGACCAATATAGGAGCATTTACTTGATGAGCAGGTTCCCAAGAACGTTCCGTGACTGGATAACCCTTCCAATGAATGAGATAATACAATTTCTTGCCCCGCAATTTGGAATCTAGAATATGGCTGATCTCAAACTCAGGATGTCCATGCACCAATAACGGTGGAGGTTTAGAAAAAGGCTTAGAATACCTGTTAAACATCACAGGTTTTAAAAGAGAAACATGAAATACCGGATGGACTTTGAGAGACTTGGGTAAAGCTACCCGATAAGCAGTGGAACATACCTGACCCAGTATTCGGAAAGGACCCACATATCGTGGTCCCAATTTGTTAGAAGGTTGTTTCAGGCGAAGAAATCGAGAGGAAATCCAAACTTTATCACCAGGGCGATATTTGGGAGCCTTTTTCCGTCGAAGATCCGAAAAGAACTTGTAACGTCTAGAAGTTACAGAAAGAATACGATGTATCTTCTGCCAATGTCGAGTTAATCTTCGGGCTGTAAGATCAGAAGCAGGATTCACTGTGGAGGAAGTATGCAAAGGGAATGTCCTAGGCTGATATCCATAAGCTGCATGAAAAGGAGAAGTCTGAAGGGAGGAATTGTACCGGGCATTATGGGCCAATTCAGCCAAAGGAAGGTAAGAAGTCCAGTTTGAATGATAATGATCCACATAATGTCTAAGATATGTTTCAAGACACTGGTTTACTCTTTCAGTCTGACCATTCGATTGTGGGTGGTGAGAAGTAGAGAGAGATATAGTAGTACCAAAATGTTTACAAAGTGACCTCCAAAATCGAGAAACGAATTGTACCCCTCTATCAGAAACAATATCTAGAGGAAATCCATGGATTCTTACAATATGAAGAATAAAAAGTTCAGAGAGTCTTTTGGCAGATGGTAATCCTGGCAAGGGTACAAAATGAGCCGTCTTAGTGAACCTGTCGACCACCACCCAGATAGTATTGTTCCCAGTGGACAAGGGAAGATCGGTAATAAAGTCCATGGATACATGAGTCCAAGGCTGGTGAGGTATAGGCAATGGTTGGAGTAATCCTGAAGGAAGTTGGCGTGGGGTTTTGTTCATGGCACATTGTGTGCATACTGAGACGTAATCCTTCACATCTTGAGAGAGTGTAGGCCACCAGACATGTTGTTTGAGGTTTCGAGTGGTAATACTGATGCCAGGATGTCCAGAAAGGGGACTATCATGAGCCCAAAATAAAATCTTGGAACGAAGGCGTTCAGGAACAAAGAGTAAACCATTGGGAGGTTTACAGGACAAAGGAAGATGCTCTTGAGCGGACTGTAATTCTTGTAACCAAGAAGTTGTTAACTGGGCAATGACTTCATGAGGTTGGAGAATGGTACCAGACTCAGGAACTGGGGTATCTTGAAATTGTCTGGAAAGTGCGTCTGCTTTAATATTTTTTGATCCAGGTATGTAAGACAAATTATAGTGAAACCGAGAGAAGAATAAGGACCAGCGTGCTTGCCTGGAATTTAGTCGTTTGGCTGTTTGGAGATACAGAAGGTTCTTATGATCAGTAAGTATAGTAAATGGCAAAGAAGTACCTTCCAGCCAATGTCTCCATTCATCCAATGCCATCTTGATGGCAAGCAACTCTTTATTCCCTACGTCATAGTTAAATTCGGAAGGAGTGAATTTTTTAGAGAAAAAAGCAACAGGATGAATCCTTCCAGTCTCTGGTATTCGTTGAGACAGAACCGCTCCAGCAGCAACAGAGGAAGCATCCACCTCCAGAATAAATTGAAACTCAGGATTTGGATGACGAAGGATAGGAGCTGAGGAAAAAGCTTCTTTGAGAGATTCAAAAGCTTCTATAGCCTCAGACGGCCATACTTTACAGTTTTGTCCTTTTCTTGTGAGAGAAGTAAGAGGAGAAGTAATAGTAGCAAAATTCTTGATGAACTTTCTGTAATAATTGGCGAAGCCTAGGAAACGTTGTAAAGCCTTCAAAGAATCAGGTCTAGGCCAATCCAAAATGGCAGAAAGTTTAGTAGGGTCCATTTCGAATCCAGATGCCGATATTACATAACCCAGAAAGGGTATGGATTTTTGATGGAAAGAACATTTCTCCAGTTTAGCAAACAGATGGAATTCTCTTAGACGTTGAAGTACTTTCTTGACGTGGTGCACATGATCTTGGTGGTTCTGAGAAAAAATTAAGATGTCGTCCAGATATATGATAACAAAAATATTCAAAAAATCACGAAAGATCTCATTTACAAAATGCTGGAAAACCGCCGGAGCATTGCATAGCCCGAAGGGCATGACCAAATATTCATAATGCCCAAATCAAGTGTTAAAGGCAGTCTTCCACTCATCTCCTTTGCGTATACGGATCAAGTTGTATGCACCACGTAGGTCGAGTTTGGTGAAAATGGTGGCTCCCTGAAGATAAGTAAAAAGTTCAGGAATAAGGGGCAGAGGATAACTGTTCTTGATGGTAATCTGATTCAATCCACGATAATCAATACAGGGTCTTAATCCGCCATCCTTTTTTCCCACAAAAAAGAAACCAGCCCCTACAGGGGAAGAGGAGGGTCGAATAAATCCTCTAGCCAGATTGTCTTTTATATATTCTTCCAGAGCCATGTTTTCTGGTTTAGAAAGTGGATATGTCTTGCCTCGAGGATAGGCAGCCCCAGGAAGGAGGTCAATGGGACAATCAAAAGGGCGATGAGGAGGAAGACGTTCTGCTTCTTTTTTGGAGAAGACATCCACAAAGTCATGGTAATGCATAGGTAAGGATTCCGGAGTTTCAACTGTGAGAGCAATAGTGAGTGGTAACTTAGTAATCTTTTGAAGACATTTAGTCTGGCATGTAGATCCCCAGGAAGTGAGTTCACCGAAAGTCCAAGAAAAAATGGGATTGTGAATCTGGAGCCAGGGTAATCCCAAGATAATGGGAAATTGCGGAGTGGAAATGACATCGAAACAAATTGTCTCAGAATGAAGTATTCCTACGGTGAGGATTAAGGGTTGAGTAGAAAACTGAATGTATCCAGAACCGAAAGGATCTCCACTGACCGTAGAGACTGAAATGGAATACTCCTTCTTTAGTAAGGGTATAGAATGAGTAGAAACAAATGTAGAGTCAATGAACACACCTCCAGCACCAGAATCAATTAGAGCTTGGGTATAGATCTTCTTATGTCCAATTAGAAGAGTTACTGGAACAAAGAGTTTCTTGTATAGGGAATGATCACTATTTTGGCTTAACTCAGTTCCCTGGACTAGAGTTAAGCCCTGGCTTTTACTGGCCTAGTAGGACAATCCCTTAATAAATGTCCTTTAAGGCCACAGTACAGACATAAGCCAAGAGTCCGTCTTCTTAAGCGTTCAGTCTCAGTTAATTTTATACTTCCTACTTCCATGGGTTCAGCCTGATCAGTAGTAGGAGAGGCTGGAGTGACTGGATTAGAAAAACGAGGAGCTAAACGAAAAGGAGTTCGAGTGGAAGTCCTCTGTGTTCTATCTTTTTCTTGTTGGCGTTCACGAAACCTGGCGTCGAGACTGATACAGAGATTTATTAAGGCTTCTAAGGACTCTGGAAGTTCACGATACACCAATTCATCCTTGAGACGCTCAGAAAGTCCTTTACGGAAAGCGGCTCTGAGTGCTCCCTGATTCCAAGTGGTTTCAGAGGCAAGGGTGCGGAACTCAATTGCATATTGAGAGACTGGTTGATTTCCTTGACGTAAATCCAGGAGAGTTGCTTCAGCAGCGGATGACCTTCCAGGTTTATCGAATACGTTTGAGAATGTAGATAGAAATGTATCAACATCCAACAGTATAGGATCATTCTTTTCTAGCAAAGGTGACACCCAAGCCAAGGCTTTTCCTTTCATTAAGGAAATAAGAAACGTGATTCTAGAAGAGGCAGTAGCAAAGAGAGTAGGGCTATTTCGGAAATGAAGACGGCATTGATTCAAAAAGCCTCTACATTCTTCAGGATTCCCATCATATTTATCCGGAAGAGGAATCCTGGGACTTAGTTGTACCTGAGACTGATTGTTAGGAATCGGAGGAGGTAATGCCTCAATCGGATTTGGATTGGGATTAGGATTGGGAGGTGCGGTAGCAACCAAATTTTGTAATAGAGCAGTAATTTGATCAAGTTTAGTGTCCAGAGACTGCAAGTGAGTGGCATGAGAACCCAAGAGCTGTCCCTGGTGAGCCACGGCCATAGATAATTCAGTGGGGTCCATTTTTATGGCCCGTTTGTAATGTCAGCCGCTCAGGAATCAATCCGGGATGTAACCCAACTGCTAGCGTGAATTGAAAGCACACGCTAGCACACTGAGAAATATCCAGGACGTGACCCACTCAGGAAGCAGATTAGAAGATAACAAAATGAATATTGTTCCAGAATGCAGGAAAGCCACAAAAGATAAAACGTCCCTTTAAGTAGTACAAAGAACAAAAAGGAAATGCTCTTCCTTGAAGCTTCTGGAAAAGGTCCTCTTTAGCAGGCTAGTAAAACAAAGGAAAAGTTCTCTTTTGCAGCTTGTAAAAGTATAATGTCCCTTTAAGCAGGTTTATAACAAACAGAAAGGCAAAGTTCTCTTTTGCAGCTTGTAAAAGTAAATGTCCCTTTTAAGCAGGTGTATAACAAACAGAAAGGCAAAGTTCTCTTTTGCAGCTTGTAAAAGTAAATGTCCCTTTTAAGCAGGTGTATAACAAACAGAAAGGCAAAGTTCTCTTTTGCAGCTTGTAAAAGTAAATGTCCCTTTTAAGCAGGTGTATAACAAACAGAAAGGCAAAGTTCTCTTTTGCAGCTTGTAAAAGTAAATGTCCCTTTTAAGCAGGTGTTGTTTAACAAAGAATAGGTTTAAAGGTAAAGGCCAAAGCAAGGTCAGGCAGGCAGAAGTCGGCATCCAAATATCAGCAAAAGGTATAGGCAAAAGACAGGGTCAGACAAGCAGAAGTCGGCATCAAAGTATCAGCAAAAGGGTAATAGCTACAGGCAAGGTCAGGCAGGCAGAAGTCAATGTCCAAATAGCAGCAAGTAGGGATTAGGCAAGAGGCTTGGTCAGGCAGGCAGAAGTCGGTACACAGAAGAACAAAACTGATATGGTACTCACAATTCAGGGATACAACAAACGGGCCCAGATTCAGATCTCCCGCCGAGATTTAAAGGGCAGAGCGTAACCGTCATCAGAGGGGTGTGAGAGAAAGCGTCATGTTGCTAAGCAACATGACGTCAGAGACACAGAGGAGTTCCGGGAGCCGCGGCGACACGGCGATGAACGGAAGCGCTCATGACAGTAACATTAGTGATCTGTACTTTATAATGTCTAAAATTGTGCTGCAGTAGTCACACTGGTGCTGTTAGACCTTCAGATAAAGGGGGTGTAATGTAATTTACATGTAGCATTTGTGATCTGTACTTAATATTGTCTGTATTGTGCTGCAGTAGTCACATTGGTGCTGCTAGACCTTCAGATAATGGGGGGGTGTAATGTCATTTACATGTAGCATTTGTGATCTGTACTTTATATTGTCTGTATTGTGCTACAGTAATCACACTCATGCTGCTAGGCCTTCAGATAAAGGGGGTGTAATGTCATTTACATGTAGCATTTGTGATCTGTACTTTATATTGTCTGCATTGTGCTGCAGTAATCACACTGGTGCTGCAAAACCTTCAGATAAAGAGGGAGGGTGTAATTTTATTTACAGGTAACATTTGTAATCTGTACTTTATAATGTCTATATTATGCTGCAGTAATCACACTGCTGCTGCTAGACCTTCAGATAAAGGGGAGGAGTGTATTGTCATTTACATGTAGCATTAGTGATCTGTTCTTTATATTACCTGTATTGTGCTGCAGTAATCACACTGCTGCTGCTAGACCTTCAGATAGAGGGGGGTGTAATGTCATTTAAATGTAGCATTAGTGATCTGTTCTTTATATTACCTGTATTGTGCTGCAGTAATCACACTGGTGCTGCTAGACCTTCAGATAGAGGGGGGTGTAATGTCATTTACATGTCGCATTTGTGATCTGTACTTTATATTGTCTGTATTGTGCTGCAGTAAGCACACTGGTGCTGCTAGACCTTCAGATAAAGAAGGGGGGGTGTAATGTCATTTACATGTCGCATTTGTGATCTGTACTTTATATTGTCTGTATTGTGCTGCAGTAAGCACACTGGTGCTGCTAGACCTTGAGATAAAAAGGGGGGTGTAATGTCATTTACATGTAGCATTTGTGATCTGTACTTTATAATGTCTGTATTGTGCTACAGTAAGCACACTGTTGCTGTTAGACCTTTCAGATAAAGGGGGGTGTAATGTTATTTAAATGTAGCATTTGTAATCTGTACTTTATAATGTCTATATTATGCTGCAGTAGTCACACTGGTGCTGTTAGACCTTCAGATAAAGGGGGTGTAATGTCATTTACATGTAGCATTTGTGATCTGTACTTTATATTGTCTACATTGTGCTGCGGTAATCACACTGGCGCTGCAAGACCTTCAGATAAAGGGGGAGGATGTAATGTTATTTACAGGTAACATTTGTAATCTGTACTTTATAATGTCTATATTATGCTGAAGTAGTCAAACTGGTGTTGTTAGACCTTTCAGATAAAAGGGGGGGTGTAATGTCATTTACATGTAACATTGGTGATCTGTACTTTATAATATCTAAAATTGTGCTGCAGTAGTCACACTGGTGCTGTTAGACCTTCAGATAAAAGGGTGTAATGTCATTTACATGTAGCATTTGTGATCTGTACTTTATATTGTCTGTATTGTGCTGCAGTAGTCACATTGGTGCTGCTAGACCTTCAGATAATGGGGGGGGTGTAATGTCATTTACATGTAGCATTTGTGATCTGTATTTTATATTGTCTGTATTGTGCTGCAGTAATCACACTCATGCTGCTAGACCTTCAGATAAAGGGGGTGTAATGTCATTTACATGTAGCATTTGTGATCTGTACTTTATATTGTCTGTATTGTGCTGCAGTAATCACACTCATGCTGCTAGACCTTCAGATAAAAGGGGTGTAATGTCATTTACATGTAGCATTTGTGATCTGTACTTTATTTTGTCTGTATTGTGCTGCAGTAGTCACATTGGTGCTGCTAGATCTTCAGATAAAGGGGGTGTAATGTCATTTACATGTAGCATTTGTGATCTGTACATTATATTGTCTGTATTGTGCTGCAGTAGTCACATTGGTGCTGCTAGACCTTCAGATAATGGGGGGGGGTGTAATATCATTTACATGTAGCATTTGTGATCTGTACTTTATATTGCCTGTATTGTGCTGCAGTAATCACACTCATACTGCTAGACCCCTCAGATAAAGGGGGGTGATGTCATTTACATGAAGCACTTGTGATCTGTACTTTATATTGTTGGTACTGTGCTGCAGTAGTCATATTGGTGCTTTTAGACCTTAAGATAATAGGGGGGGGTGTAATGTTATTTACATGTAACATTTGTGATCTGTACTTTATATTATCTGTATTGTGCTGCAGTAGTCAACATTGGTGCTGTTTGGTCTTCAGATTAAGGGAGTGATGTAATTTAGACCTCAAGACAAATAAAGATAAACTAGTTTCCTTGGGAAAACAACTTTCCAATTTACTTTTATCTTCAAACTTGCTCTGTTCTCTTTGTATTCTTTGTTGAAAGCTAAACCTTGGTAGGCTCATATGCTAATTTCTAAGCCCTTGAAGGCATCCTCATATATTAGTGCATTTTGACAGTTTTTCACAGCTAGACAGTACTAGTTCATGTGTGTCATATAGATAGCATTGTGCTTACTCCCGTGGAGTTATTTATGAGTCAGCACTGATTGCCTAATGCCCATCTCTGTTAAAGGGACAGTCTAGGCCAAAATAAACTTTCATGATTCAGATAGAGCATGTCATTTTAAACAATTTTCCAATTTACTTTTATCACCAATTTTGCTTTGTTCTCTTGGTATTCTTAGTTGAAAGCTTAACCTAGGAGGTTCATATGCTAATTTCTTAGACCTTGAAGGCCAACTCTTTTCAGAATGCATTTTAACAGTTTTTTACCACTAGAGGGTGTTAGTTCATGTATTTCATATAGATAACACTATGCTTGTGCAAGTTATCTGGGAGCAGGCACTGATTGGCTAAACTGCAAGTCTGTCAAAAGAACTAAAATAAAGGGGCAGTTTCCAGAGGCTTATATACAAGATAATCACAGAGGTTAAAAGTATATTAATATAACTGTGTTGGTTATGCAAAACTGGGGAATGGGTAATAAAGGGATTATCTATATTTTAAAGCAATATAAATTATGGTGTAGACTGTCCCTTTAAAAGAACTGAAATAAGGGGACAGTCTGCAGAGGCTTAGATACAAGGTAATCATAGAGGTAAAAAGTATATTAATATAACAGTGTTAGTTGTGCAAGACTGGGGAATGAGTAATAAAGGGATTATCTATCTTTTTAAACATATAAACCTATATCCGTATTAAATACGGATTATAAATTATTATCTTCCATAATTGCTAAGAGGCTTATTGTGTCACTTGATAAAATCATCCATTTGGATCAGGTGGGCTTCATGCTATCTAGAAACTCTGCTAAACACATTCGGAGTGTGACTACATTTATAGATTTTTGTTGAAATATGGAAAGGAATAATAAGGATAAAAATATACTTTCCCAGGATATTGCACTTCTCACTTTAGATGCTGAAAAGGCCTTTTATTCTATGTCTTTGGATTATCTCTTGAAAGCTTTAAATAAATTTGGATTCAAAAACCAGTTTGTGCAGTTTGTCCAGAAACTTTATAGCTTCCCAACGTCTTTTCTCTTGATTAATAACTCTCTATCTCCTAAATTTATATTGAAAAGAGGAACGCGACAAGGCTGTCCATTGTCACCCCTCTTATTTAACATTACTCTCGAGCCTTTAGCTATTAAACTAAGAGAAAAGATGAAAGGTGTCGTATTGGGTAATCAGATACTCAAGATTTTACTCTATGCTGATGACCTATTGTTTTTTCTTAATGATACTAGACAATCAATCCCACTGATTCTTAAATGTCTTGATGAGTTCAGTCAATTCTCAGGATTTAGGATTAATTTTCAGAAAAGTGAGCTTTTATGGATTAAAAAATCAGGAGTTAGCCTACAAGAATATCCTTTTAGAACGGTGGATACTATTAAATATTTAAGTATGCTGATTAATACAAATCTTAAAAATTGGTATAGCTTGAATTTTTACTCATTATATTATATATATTGATAAAATAAAATTGGATCTAGAAATGTGGGCTGGTTTCCCATTATCCTTGATGGCCTGTGTCAACCTAATAAAAATTATTATTTTTTTACGACTTCTTTATCCTTTGCAAAATTTGGCAGTATTAATACTTAATAAAGACTGAAATAAACTATATTCTTGGATTTCTAGATTTATCTGGGGGGCCAAAAAGCTGAGGATCTCTTTAGATAGTTTGATGTTAAAAAAGATATGGCTGGACTATCTCTACCTAACTTCAAATTATATAATTGGGCTGCCATGATAAAGGTGGCAATAGATTGGATTACAGAGTCCAGTATTTTTTCTTCTTTTCATTTGGAAAGTTATTATATTGCTCCATTTTCTTTAAAGGCAATCTTACATTGTCCACCTAAATTATTACAGGCTAAAGTTCATAGTCTCATATCTATCAAAAATGTAGTTTTGGCTTGGCAGAAATGTTGTGGCCTTTTAGAGATAGATCCAAGTTTCTCTGATTTTCTCCCTATTATAGGGAACCCACAATTTACACCCGGGATTTATAACAAGGTTTTCAAATCCTGGAAGGAAAAGAAAATTATTACTATATCACAGATATTGTCAGGGTAACGGACAGATATTATCTTTCCAATATATAGTTCAGCAATATATTTCTAATAAGACCTTTTTTGCATATTTACAACTGCGACATTTCATTATTTCGCATAATTTCTGCCTCCCTCTTTCGCTAGCTTGGTCTGACATTGAAATGTGTTTTATAAAATGTATTCTCGGGGACGTTTCTATTTCTTTCATATATGACATCATGTTGGCTAAACAAAGTGCCCCTTTTCTTGGAAATATAATCAATAGATGGTTATATATTTTCCCAGATTTAGATTCAGATAAAATTAGACTAAGCTTCCTAGCCCTCAATCGATGTTTAATTTCTATGTCCTGGAAGGAGTCTCATTTGAAATTGATTAATAATTACTATATTTCTCCTTACAGGCTGAATAAAATGTTTCCAGATATAATTCCAGAATGTCCACGGTGCAGAATGCCATTAGTAGACCTCTGCCACATGATATGGTATTGCCCAAAGATATTTCAACTTTGGCAAAAAATTGGATATTGGGTTTCTACTCAATATAATTTTTCGATTAGATTGACTTTAGAATCCATTTTCTTTCTATACAGGGAGTGCAGAATTATTAGGCAAGTTGTATTTTTGAGGATTAATTTTATTATTGAACAACAACCATGTTCTCAATGAACCCAAAAAACTCATTAATATCAAAGCTGAATAGTTTTGGAAGTAGTTTTTAGTTTGTTTTTAGTTATAGCTATTTTAGGGGGATATTTGTGTGTGCAGGTGACTATTACTGTGCATAATTATTAGGCAACTTAACAAAAAACAAATATATACCCATTTCAATTATTTATTTTTACCAGTGAAACAAATATAACATCTCAACATTCACAAATATACATTTCTGACATTCAAAAACAAAACAAAAACAAATCAGTGATCAATATAGCCACCTTTCTTTGCAAGGACACTCAAAAGCCTGCCATCCATGGATTCTGTCAGTGTTTTGATCTGTTCACCATCAACATTGCGTGCAGCAGCAACCACAGCCTCCCAGACACTGTTCAGAGAGGTGTACTGTTTTCCCTCCTTGTAAATCTCACATTTGATGATGGACCACAGGTTCTCAATGGGGTTCAGATCAGGTGAACAAGGAGGCCATGTCATTAGATTTTCTTCTTTTATACCCTTTCTTGCCAGCCACGCTGTGGAGTACTTGGACGTGTGTGATGGAGCATTGTCCTGCATGAAAATCATGTTTTTCTTGAAGGATGCAGACTTCTTCCTGTACCACTGCTTGAAGAAGGTGTCTTCCAGAAACTGGCAGTAGGACTGGGAGTTGAGCTTGACTCCATCCTCAACCCGAAAAAGGCCCCACAAGCTCATCTTTGATGATACCAGCCCAAACCAGTACTCCACCTCCACCTTGCTGGCGTCTGAGTCGGACTGGAGCTCTCTGCCCTTTACCAATCCAGCCACGGGCCCATCCATCTGGCCCATCAAGACTCACTCTCATTTCATCAGTCCATAAAACCTTAGAAAAATCAGTCTTGAGATATTTCTTGGCCCAGTCTTGACGTTTCAGCTTGTGTGTCTTGTTCAGTGGTGGTCGTCTTTCAGCCTTTCTTACCTTGGCCATGTCTCTGAGTATTGCACACCTTGTGCTTTTGGGCACTCCAGTGATGTTGCAGCTCTGAAATATGGCCAAACTGGTGGCAAGTGGCATCTTGGCAGCTGCACGCTTGACTTTTCTCAGTTCATGGGCAGTTATTTTGCGCCTTGGTTTTTCCACACGCTTCTTGCGACCCTGTTGACTATTTTGAATGAAACGCTTGATTGTTTGATGATCACGCTTCAGAAGCTTTGCAATTTTAAGAGTGCTGCATCCCTCTGCAAGATATCTCACTATTTTTGACTTTTCTGAGCCTGTCAAGTCCTTCTTTTGACCCATTTTGCCAAAGGAAAGGAAGTTGCCTAATAATTATGCACACCTGATATAGGGTGTTGATGTCATTAGACCACACCCCTTCTCATTACAGAGATGCACATCACCTAATATGCTTAATTGGTAGTAGGCTTTCGAGCCTATACAGCTTGGAGTAAGACAACATGCATAAAGAGGATGATGTGGTCAAAATACTCATTTGCCTAATAATTCTGCACTCCCTGTATATTCAAAAAGAGAGCCCAAGCCTATATAATAATATTGTCAACACTATTATTTTGATAGTCAGACATCTGATTATAAAGAATTGGAAAGATCATTCTGCACCTACTCTTTCTTCTGTCCTCAAAGAGATTCAATCACAGATTATTTTTGAATCTTTTCAATTACAAGTAGTCTCGGGAAAAAAAACAACCTTTTTTTAAATGGATGGCTACCTATAATTAAGTCCTACCCGCTCATCATTCAAATACGTATTTTGTCCCCATTTCTGAGTTCGGACTCTTTTGCAGAGCTAGTATTACTAGATTTTTCCCTCCTGATTGGATATCTGTATATAGAGATATTTAAGATATACGCAATTTTGGTGTTGTTTTCGTTTTGTTTCTTTGTTGTGGTTTTATCTTTCATGTCAAATTAATCTATTAGTGTGTATGAAAAGGTTTTTCGTAAGTGATCTACAACTACCAGGGCTAATTTTTTTTTTATCAGATGTTTTATTCTTTATTGTATACATTTTCGCTGTCTCTGTAACTATTCTGCATTATGAATGGAAAATGTAGACACGTTATGCCTTTATCTTTTTCTGTTGTTATCCACACTTTTAGACGACAATTAAAAGAAAGAGAGAAAAAAAATTCTGGAGTAGGTTGTCCCTTTATCATAATCTTTTTTGTTTCATGCATTAATATTTTTAACATATTTACATAGAGCTCTTGTATATGTCAGATATCAGTTCAACTGTATCCATTTTAATGAATTTTACTTGTTTTTTAACTCTGATTAATATAATTTGCTTAAAGGGACATGAAACCCAAATTATTTTTAAGATCAGACAGAGCATATAATCTTAAACAACTATTCAGTTTACTTCTGTTATCAAATTGTCTTCATTCTCTTGGCATCCTTTGTTAAAAGAGCAGCAATGCACTACTGGGCACTAGCAGAACACATCAGGTGAGCCAATGACAAGAGTCAGATATGAGCAGCCACCAATCAGCAGCTGCCAGATGCGCACAGCTGCTCTCAAGCCTACCTAGGTATGCTTTTCACTAAAGGATACAGAGAGAACAACGCAAATTAGATAATAGAAGTAAATTGGAAAGTTGTTTAAAATTCTATGTTCTATTTAAATCATGAAAGTTTAATTTTGGCTTTATTGTCCCTTTAAGTAAAACACATGACATAACGTCATATAAACTGCAGCTAAACTAGTATATATAGTTACTTGTTACAGAATAAGTGCATATGGCTCCTCAAGTAACAACAACACCTCATTTATCAGTGACTTTAATCTCAGAATTGAGAATTCGGCCGCAGTTCTCTATGTAATTAAATAGTGAGAATTTCGCAACATTTTTGTTAAACCACATTTCCTGTGTGTGCTGTTTGAGGTTAGCGAGCCAACATGTTTTTTACTAAGTATGATCTATGCTTATTGGATTTGCTGCTTTGTAATTACACAATTTCTTACAATATTGGACTTTTGTTCTATTTATTTTTTGCATAAGTAAGAATAATTTGCTTAGTATTTCTAAACTGTATATTGCACCCACAGCAAAAGTACTTTAACACTGGGCTGCTGTGCTCCATATCTAGATGTATCTATCGAGGATGTGTAGAGCAATGTTATAACTGTTCATCCTTTACTATTTTTATACGGTTTTACAATAAAAGCTATTTTTATTATTTCCTGTGCACTTATATTTGCTGTTTATACTCATTAAAATGACTTGTGTCTTTACTTTGTCTTCGTACATATTAAAGGGACATAAAACAGAATGAACTAACATAAGTTTCTAAATATATAATGCAGCCAAAGCTTACCTGCAAAACGGTTTCTGTTTTAACCCCCATTAACCCCTTTAATTCAGGCATAGCTTTGTTTGAAACAAGTTCCCCTGTGATCATTTCCAAATATGGAAGGTGCTATCCAGTTCATAGCTCCAGCAGAATGCACTCATGCATGTGCACGGCATGGGGGAAAGTCACATGGCACCTGACTAAAGAAGTGCACAGTATAATGCTGAAGCTTTCACAAAGCATGTGACATTATCCCCATGGAACAAGCAAGCCTCTTGGCAACAAACAATAGCAGTGCCTGCTGTCCCTTCTCAACTCCCCCTCCCCTTGTTTGCATAAGTAATTATCCTCATGTGCACACATTCAGCTAGATTACAAGTTTGGTGTTATGAGTGAAAAAGCAGCGTTATGGCCCATAACGCTTCTTTTTCCCTAACGCTGCTATTACAAGTCTTGTAGGTATAGGTGTACCACACACCTAGAGATGGAAACTTTTGCATAATTGGTGAGTGCTGCTACCTTCTTGGGACTGTATTACAATTTTGGGGTTTGTGTGGTACCCCCACAGCTTGCACCACTTGGACTGCATTTATATTTTTACCACACACCTTTTAGCCAGTCACGCAACATCAGTACCGCACTTTAAAAAAGTCCTTTATCAATGGGACTCCCATAGCGCCTTTATTACGAGCTTGCCTGGGAGGCCAAAAAGTGAGCGGTACATCCTATAACCACAAGATCTGTACCGCCATCTAAAGTCAGTGAGTTTTACGTTAAAAAGCGTGAGCATAAAACTCATAACTAAGGGGGCGGAGATTGGCAGGGAATGGAGTCGGGTGTATAATGTGGTAGCTCCGTGCAGTATAACAAGCAGAGGGAAAATAAAATGCTCAGAAAAGCCCGGTCTAGTGGGAGCCCAAGACCCAATGAAGCTCTGCACACCAGAGCGACTGCTGGAGGTGACGGAGGGGCTCCGTTTCACTCCTTGGACAGTAAAGCAATACAGTCCAGAAAATGTATTGTACTCACAGCGCTTAAAGGACCTATAGCACCTATCTAAGGTGGGCCCCCACTACCCACAGGGGAAATACTATTGTAAGAGAGGTTTAGAAAGGAGCGCCAGTTAAGTCAGGGTCTGGTGTGTGTGTGTGTGAAAATATATTCACACTAGAACAAATAAAACCCTTTTAGTGAGGGCTAAGTTCCTATGATTATATGAGAAGCTTACGTGGTGGTAAGAAAAATGGGAAAAGAATATAAAATGTATGATACAGTTTATTACAAACACAATTTAAATCTCATAAACATGGATCCATGGTACATAAAAATATGGTAAAACGATTTAAGATATTAGATAAAATTCAAAGGGGATCGATCCCTCCAAGGGCACAATATCCCCAAGCTGGTATGTGGAGATTGGTAGAAGTTAGTAGACTGTGCTACCCTCTACTCCATATGGTAATATGACAACTAGTTAGACAGATTAAACAGATTAAACAGATTGGGCAGATTGGTGGAGTGGTATCCACCGAATATGGGGAATACAATCTTAAGCAGATAAGGATACAGCTCAACAGAATATCAAAAAACATAACATAGTATAATACTGTAAAACGTATGAGTAAATCAAGAAATATAGCTCACCATATGAATGTCAACGCGTTTCGGCCCGCAGCTTGGGCCTTTCTCAAGACTAGTATACTATAGTATACTAGTCTTGAGAAAGGCCCAAGCTGCGGGCCGAAACGCGTTGACATTCATATGGTGAGCTATATTTCTTGATTTACTCATACGTTTTACAGTATTATACTATGTTATGTTTTTCTACCCTTAGGTTTTGAGGACTTCCCAGCATTTTTTAAATGTCAATTTTTCCCCTTTGTCTCCACATTATTTTGCCCTGAGACTGAGGTTTCTGAACTATTTTTCGATTGGAGTATTAGGACCCATTGGAGGATAAGAGACATTTTATTGGTTTTATTGGACTTATTTATTTTAAATATTTTAAATATACTTTTGGATAGTTTTTTTCTAGACTGCAATAACGTCATCACTATCTGTTTTGTATGGACATTGATTTGATCACGTTTATTTTCTGTATCTAAATATCGTTAACGTTTTAACCATTTCCCACTTTTCCTTATATTGTTTTGAGTCATTAAGTATATATTTTTCACTACACATCTTTATGCTATGTTATGTGATTTGCATTATTTAATTTTTTGAGACCACATTTTTTTACACTAGATTGTGTACACACTAGTTCATTTTTTGGTCACATTTTTTGATCATCTTTGCTTTTTCACAGCGTCTCTTTTTTCACATATGATTTTTTAATCACATTTGATATTCTGTTGAGCTGTATCCTTATCTGCTTAAGATTGTATTCCCCATATTCGGTGGATACCACTCCACCAATCTGCCCAATCTGTTTAATCTGTTTAATCTGTCTAACTAGTTGTCATATTACCATATGGAGTAGAGGGTAGCACAGTCTACTAACTTCTACCAATCTCCACATACCAGCTTGGGGATATTGTGCCCTTGGAGGGATCGATCCCCTTTGAATTTTATCTAATATCTTAAATCGTTTTACCATATTTTTATGTACCATGGATCCATGTTTATGAGATTTAAATTGTGTTTGTAATAAACTGTATCATACATTTTATATTCTTTTCCCATTTTTCTTACCACCACGTAAGCTTCTCATATAATCATAGGAACTTAGCCCTCACTAAAAGGGTTTTATTTGTTCTAGTGTGAATATATTTTCACACACACACACACCAGACCCTGACTTAACTGGCGCTCCTTTCTAAACCTCTCTTACAAAAGCAATACAGTCCCTCAATACGGCTGAATACACAGGCGCCATCTTGAAGGGCCATGTGGCGATGTCGGCCGGAACAGAGGTCAGATGATTGGTGGACAAACCTGCAGCTGTGAACCTGAATGAAGAGGGATTTAATCTATGAGTGACTTGGTGCTATTAGTACTAAACAGAGGGGACATAGAACGGCCACCCTAAATAAAATGAAAACTAGCTCTTAGGCAGAATGGAACAGGCTCTCATAATAGCAGGATTACTGAGCGGTGCTATGCTCATATAGGAGTCGTTTGATAGCGCCAATAAAGAACAAGATATATCAGGCTGCAAATACACACATAAGATTACGGCAAAGCAGCAAGTAAGGGGAGTCTATAAAGGAGGATATAAGGCCCATGAAGTCAATATAAAGATTGTATACTCATGATCCCCCAGTTATAAAGCTTTATCTCTACAGAAAAGTTAATGAGAGGGCTGATTGTCTAGAGTTTTTTGAAGCATTTATTCTTTCAAGCTTTTGGGTTTTGAGGGGACCCTGAGAAACAAAAGCAATCGCAACTACATGTCTCCCACTGACAACTCCCCCTGGCAAAATATATAGGGGCCAAAATCAATCAGAACACTGACTCACACAAAGTCTCTCAACATACTTCACCCTCATAGGGATATGCAAAGTAGGAGCACTCTACTATAACAGGGAACTCTGAAACCTTACCAAAAGCAACCTGACAGATCGGTTACACTGGCCTTAAAGATGGCGGCAAAAAAGCCAAACAAACAGCTGCAAGGCAGCAACGCAACTACATCCAACATCTTTTTTAAAGCCTCTAGGGGTGGCGACTCGGCTGATGCCCAGAGCTCCATACAAGATGAGGAGGCAGGGTTGGATACTAACTCTATCTCACTGCAAGATGATCTCACCCCTGTTACTAAGGCAGATATTAAGATGTTAGTCTCAAAACAAGATATATAAACTAACTTCGATAAATTATGGGAGAAGATCGATGCAATGCAACAAACTGTTACTAACAGTCTGGTGGATATTAAACAAGATGTCTAAGATTTGGGTACTCGTGTTACCACTTTGGAGGAGAATGAAGAGACTGCTATGGAGGAGGTCACCGCAGTATCTCAACAAGTTCTCTCTCATCAGCAAGAGATAGAGAGTATTCAAGACAAGATGGAGGACCTCGAAAATCGGAGCCGCCGGTGTAATAGCAGGCTGAAAGGTATCCCTGAAGACATCGCCTCAAATGACTTGGAGAAATGTCTCCTACAATTGTTTCAAGCCATCACAGGGGTAGCGGCTGAGAACATGTTTCAGATGGAGAGGGCGCATCGGGCTCTGAGAGCGAGACCCAGGGGAGATGCTCACCCAAGGGATGTCATAGTTCGTATGTTTAAATTTCGGGAAAAGGAAGCTGTTCTGGCGGCAGCTAGGAAGAACCCGACCTTCAAATTCAAGGAAACAGTGGTCCAGTTCTATCAGGACCTGTGTATGCGAACATTACAGAGGAGAGGGGCTCTGAGGCCACTTACAACTTTATTGAGGAAGAATCAAATCAACTATCGTTGGGGATTTCCTTTTGCTCTAAATATTATACACAAGGGTATAACATACACCATAAAAGAAGCAAAGGATATCCCAGACATTTGCAACCAACTAGGTCTGGAGGTCCCCCAAACACCCTCTACCACACCAGGGGGGATCCATCAAGCCACGGGATGCTTCACGAAGACAAAATTGGACTAAGATTTCCAAGAAGAGAAGAAGCAGAAGACATGATTTCTCTTCTGAACTTCCATCATAGGGGAGGCTGTTTGACTATTCCATGTGCTGTTTGACTATTCCATGTCCTACAAAGATGACCGACAGATGAGAATATAATTACTTATGTCTATTCTCTTCAGTGAAAAGTTTGGTCCCTCGGGGGGGGGGTTCTCTCTCCTTCTCTCCTATATGTAACTTTTTATCTGGTCCAAGAATCCATAGGGGCTGCGATAAAAGGAACTGAAGACTTTAACAGGGGTGGGCCTTTTTGTTTGGTTTTGCCGTTTAACACATATATAGGAGCACCTGGCAGTGTACTATGGATATAGTCACATTAATTGTCCACGGGACTGGCATTTGATCAGGATGAGAGACTCAGAGTTTACAACTGCCAGTGAGGTTAATAGAAAGTTCTCTCATACACAAGTTCCCTTTGTCTTAATTAGAGTAACTATATTAGCTTACTTAATGCACAAAAGTTACTGTATTTGTTTCGTAAAACTGCAAAGATTTTTGTTTTTGTAATGTTTATTCTTAAAATAGGGGCACGTGTCTTGTATTTTACATTTAATCTCATGTTGAATTTGTTTTTTATTGTTATCTGTTATATGATGTTATATTATTGTGGTTTGTGGCTCTACCGCAGAGGGGTGGGGTCTCAATAGAGATGGATGTTGTTGAACGACGTAACCCATGACTCAGACTGTTAGAATCATCTCGCACAATGTGAGAGGACTTAACACAGATGTCAAACGCAGAACAGCATTAAATCAATACACTAAAGCCAGAGCAGACATTATTATGTTACAAGAAACTCATTTCACCACCGAAGTAATTCCCAAGTACTGGTCTAAAAATTTTCATCTCTCCTTTCATTCAACTACTGATTCGAAAACAGTGTCTCTATCCTTATACATCAGGCCATACAATTTTTCACTGAGGAGGTAATATCAGATCCTATGGGTAGATATCTTATAGTTAGGGGTTCATCCAAGATACTCAGGTCACTATCTGCAATGTGTACGCTCCAAATGAAAAGCAAGATACATTTTTTTCACCATATCTCGCAATTGTTGACACAATGGTCCCAGTCTCGAATTATCTTGGCTGGGGGCTTCAATATCTCACATACACAAACATACATTATCCACATACACAAACAAATCAATCGCTAAACTATCCAACAAACAACACAGACATAACACCCTGGCGAAAAAAAATAAAGACTCCTTATTAGTGATGTCGCGAACATAAAATTTTGCGTTCGCGAACCGCGAAAGCGAACTTTCCGCAAAAGTTTGCGAACGGGCGAACCGTGCAAACCGCCATTGACTTCAATAGGCAGGCGAATTTTAAAACCCACAGGGACTCTTTCTGGCCACAATAGTGATGGAAAAGTTGTTTCAAGGGGACTAACACCTAGACTGTGACATGCTGGAGGGGGATCCATGGCAAAACTCCCACAGAAAATTACATAGTTGATGCAGAGTCTTGTTTAAATCCATAAAGGGCATAAATCACCAAACATTCCTAAATTGTTTGGAATAACGTGCTTTAAAACATCA
Source organism: Bombina bombina (assembly GCF_027579735.1). Classification (NCBI taxonomy): domain Eukaryota; kingdom Metazoa; phylum Chordata; class Amphibia; order Anura; family Bombinatoridae; genus Bombina; species Bombina bombina. The sequence goes on along the minus strand of NC_069506.1, from coordinate 6,838,390 downwards.
GGTATGATGTTGTATCGATCAGGTAGTATAAGGGTTACGCCCGCTTCACAGTGACAGACCAAACTCCCCGTTTAACGCACCGCAAACAACCGCAAACAGTCCATTTGCACAACCGCAAACTCCCCATTTGCACAAGGTTGGATACCAAGCTAGCCATGTCCCGTTCCTTGTCCTCACTGATGTCATTGAAGGTCTCTTCCTCCACCCAGCCACATACAACACCAAGGGTCCCCGAAAGGTGACAACAAGCCCCCTGGGATGCCTGCTGTGTTTGGTCTTGCACCTCCTCAAAGCCACCTTCCTCCTCTGACTCCTCTTCTTCAGACTCCTCTCTCTGCGTTGCCTCTCTCTGCGTTATTATAAGGTGTGTTAAGTAGTACTATTCCTATCAGTTTAATCCCTGTTACATCCCCTATCAGGGGACGTGTATATGGCATGGATTTTAGGAACCAGGAGATGGAAAAAGATGCTTGGTCGGTCCTCCTACTTCAAAATTGGGGCACTGCGCGTGCAATCTACTGTGCCACCAGATATGAGTGGTGTGTTAAGTAGTACTATTCTTATCAGTTTAATCCCTGTTACGTCCCCTATCAGGGGACGTGTATATGGCATGGATTTTAGGAACCAGGAGATGGAAAAAGATGCTTGGTCGGTCCTCCTACTTCAAATTTGGGGCACTGCGCGTGCAATCTAATGTGCCACCAGATAGGAGTGGTATGTTAAGTAGTACTATTCCTATCAGTTTAATCCCTGTTATGTGCCTTTTTTATTGGTTTGGTTTTTGAAGCCACAGTGCTGCACCAGAGGCCTGAAAAATTAGGTATTGTTGCAGTCGCTGCTGTAGCAGCGGCCAGAAAAATTGATGTTTGTTTCCCAGGCAGAAAGTGCCCTAAAACATTGCGGCTTGAACACTAGTTGGTGGCGGATAAGTCACGCAAGTCATCCAGCATTCAGAGATAAAATACAGCAGCGTGTGGACCATTTTTAGCCCAAGGCAGCTCATCTCATCAGGCCTTTTTTAGTCGAATGTATCGCCCAATGTCAGTCCCTTCGTGATCCATCCCTCATTCATCTTAATAAAGGTGAGGTAATCTAGACTTTTTTGACCTAGGCAACTTCTCTTCTCAGTGACAATACCTCCTGCTGCACTGAAGGTCCTTTCTGACAGGACACTTGAAGCGGGGCAAGCCAGAAGTTCTATCGCAAATTGGGATAGCTCAGGACACAGATCAAGCCTGCACACCCAGTAGTCAAGGGGTTCATTGCTCCTCAGAGTGTCGAGATCTGCAGTTAAGGCGAAGTAGTCTGCTACCTGTCGGTCGAGTCGTTCTCTGAGGGTGGACCCCGAAGGGCTGTGGCGATGCATAGGACTTAAAAAGCTCTGCATGTCCTCCATCAACAACACGTCTGTAAAGCGTCCTGTCCTTGCTGGCGTGGTCGTGGGAGGAGGAGGATTACTTTCACCTCTTCCCCTGTTAGATTCACGTTGTGCTGTGACATCACCCTTATACGCTGTGTAAAGCATACGTTTTAATTTCTTTTGGAACTGCTGCATCCTTTCCAACTTGCGGTAATTCGGTAACATTTCAGGCACTTTATGCTTATACCGGGGGTCTAGTAGCGTGGACACCCAGTACAGGTCATTCTCCTTCAGCTTTTTTATACGAGGGTCCAACAAGGCTGGATGCCGAGCTATTCATGTCCCATTCCTCGTCCTCACTGATCTCACTGAAGGTATCTTCTTCCCCCCAGCCACGTACAACACCACGGGTACCAGATAGGTGACAACGAGCACCCTGGGATGCCTGTTGTGGTTGGTCTTCCTCCTCCTCCTCAAAGCCACATTCCTCCTCTGACTCCTCTTCCTCACAATCCTCTTCCAGCGTTGCCGCTGGTCCAGCAAGCGATGCTGATAAGGCTGTTTCTGGTGGTGATGGTGACCACAACTCTTCCTCTTCCTCTTCACGCTCATCTACAGCCTGATCCAGCACTCTTCGCAGGGCACGCTCCAGGAAGAAAACAAATGGTATGATGTCGTTGATGGTGCCTTCGGTGCGACTGACTAGGTTTGTCACCTCCTCAAAAGGACGCATGAGCCTACAGGCATTGCGCATGAGCATCCAGTAACGTGGCAAAAAAATTCCCAGCTCCGCAGAGGCTGTCCTAGCACCCCGGTCATACAAATAGTTGTTAACGGCTTTTTTTTGTTGGAGCAGGCGGTCAAACATTAGGAGTGTTGAATTCCAATGTGTCGGGCTGTCGCAAATCAAGCGCCTCACTGGCATGTTGTTTCGCCGCTGGATATCTGAAAAGTGCGCCATGGCCGTGTAGGAACGCCTGAAATGGCCACACACCTTCCTGGCCTGCTTCAGGACATCTTGTAAGCCTGGGTACTTATGCACAAAGCGTTGTAAGATCAGATTACAAACATGTGCCATGCACGGCACATGTGTCAACTTGCCCAAATTCAGTGCCGCCACCAAATTTCTTCAGTTGTCAGAAACCACTTTGCCGATCTCCGGTTGGTGCGGAGTCAGCCACTGATCCACCTGTGTGTTCAGGGCGGACAGGAGTGCTGGTCCGGTGTGACTCTCTGCTTTCAGGCAAGTCAACCCCAAGACAGCGTGACACTGCCGTATCCGGTATGTGGAATAGTACCTGGGGAGCTGGGGGGGTGCCATTGATGTGGAGCAAGACGCAGCAGCAGAAGAGGACTCAGCCGAGGAGGTTATGGAAGAGGATGGTGTAGGAAGAGTAGAGGAGGTGGCAGCAGGCCTGCCTGCAAGTCGTGGCGGTGTCACCAACTCCTCTGCAGAGCCACGCATTCCATGATTGGCAGCCATCAGCAGGTTTACCCAATGCGCAGTGTAGGTGATAAACCTGAAAAAATACAAGAAGACAGAGGGGCGCCTCATGTGTGGTATAATCAGATGGTATGATACAAACCAAACAGAATGGAGCCAAATGAGTACTCACATACTATTGAAGCACACCTATGTGCTGGTAGAGACAAGCTGCAATTTCAGATAGGTGTGACAGCTCACCCTCCAGGCAAAACTGTGTAGCTGGTGAGAGATTAAAAAACAAAAAAAGAAAGCACTACATGTGCAGACCATTAAAGGTATAACCGGCAATATCTCTTAGATGATACAAATGGGTACTCACAAACTCCTGTAGCACACTTATGTGCTGGTAGAGGCAGGCTGTAACTTTATGACAGGTGTAGCAGCTCACCCTAGATGTAGATTCTTGGTTGTGCAGGGGTGTAAGTCCCAGTGAGCAATCAGCAAAGGCAGAAGGTAGGAAAAGAACTCCACTCAGAGTGCATTTAGAATAAAATGTAGCTATTTATTAAAAACAAAGATAAAAAAACAACACAGCAGTTGTTTATGATGAGTGGATGAAAGGGTATACAGTGGCACCCCTCAAATGCAACGCGTTTCTCGGTTAGAACCGTTTCATCATGCATGATGATGCCTGATGAAACGGTGAGCTGCTACACCTGTCATAAAGTTACAGCCTGCCTCTACCAGCACATAAGTGTGCTACAGGAGTATGCGAGTACCCATTTGTATCATCTAAGAGATATTGCCGGTTATACCTTTAATGGTCTGCACATGTAGTGCTTTCTTTTTTTGTTTTTTAATCTCTCACCAGCTACACAGTTTTGCCTGGAGGGTGAGCTGTCACACCTATCTGAAATTGCAGCTTGTCTCTACCAGCATGTGAGTACTCATTTGGCTCCATTCTGTTTGGTTTGTATCATACCATCTGATTATACCACACATGAGGCGCCCCTCTGTCTTCTTGTATTTTTTCAGCTATACCCGGACCAGTCGGTGAGGAGGAGGCAGCCCACATATGAACATTGTATATCCCATTTTCTTCGGTCAAACATTTCAAAGAAAGACTTTGATCTTTGTGTTATCCTTTATTCAAGGATTCAAAGGTTTTTTATTTCATATATATATTTTTCATTTTTATTTTTATTTTGTTTGGTCCTTGTGATATATGAATTGTTCTGTATTATCTATGCATAGTGATTCATTTTTGCACTGAGTTACCCCTGCACCTTTAGCGCCCCCTCTATTTTGTTGTTATAGGTGATATACTTGCCCTGACCATGCTTTGCAGACCAGGTATCAGTGGTCAGATGGACCCTTGCCCCAACACTGTGTGCCAGACATGCCATTACTTCCTTTTGCACAATTGAGTACAGGTTGGGGATTGCCTTTTGTGCAAAGAAATTTTGGCCGGGTACCTTCCACTGTGGTGTCCCAATAGCTACAAATTTTTTGAATGCCTCAGACTCCACCAGCTTGTATGGTAAAAGCTGGCGGGCTAAGAGTTCAGACAAGCCAGCTGTCAGACGCCGGGCAAAGGGGTGACTTTGTGACATTGGTTTCTTACGCTCAAACATGTCCTTGACAGACACCTGACTGTGGGCTGATGAGCAGGAACTGCTCATGGCGAGAGACGGAGTGGCGGATGGCTGAGAGGGGGCAAGGAGGACAGCAGTGGTTGACGTGGCTGAAGATGCTGGACCAGGAGGAGGATGGCGGCTTTGAGTTTGTGTGCTGCTTGTACTCATGTGTTGATCCCATAGGCGTTTGTGATGTGTGATCATGTGCCTTCGCAAAGTAGTTGTACCTAGGTGGGTGTTGGACTTCCCACGACTCAGTTTCTTTTGGCACAGGTTGCAAATGGCATCGCTGTTGTCAGAGGCAGACACACAAAAAAAATGCCACACTGCTGAGCTCTGCGATGACGGCATTCTGGTGTTGGCAACAGCATGCGTTGATTGGCGTGCTGTCTGGCTGACCCCGGGTGCCGATGCATGCTGTCTGACTGTGCCACTAGCTCCTTGCGACGACCTCCCCCTGCTTCCAACTCGTCTCCTCCTCCTCCTCTCTGTCTCCCCATCTGAACTTTCCCCTGTTCTTCTCTTCTAGCGGGCACCCACGTGACATCCACAGACGCATCGTCATCATCAACCGCTTCACTTGTATCTGACAACTCAACAAAGGAAGCAGCAGCGGGTACAACATCATCATCATCACACCGTACGTCCATGTCTGTAATGCTGCCTGACTGAGACATATCACTGTTATCTACATCCTCTGTCAATGATGGTTGCGCATCACTCATTTCTTCAAACTGATGTGTAAATAACTCCTCTGACAGATCAAGTGAAGCGGCTGTGGTGCTAGTGTTGGTGGTGGTGGCAAGCGGGCGAGTGGTAACTTGAGAGGTGCCCGAAGCTAAGCTGGAGGAGGATGGTGCATCAAGGTTCCGAGCGGAAGCTGTAGAAGATTGGGTGTCCTGTGTTAGCCTGTCAACTATGTCCTCAGAACTTTTCGAGTTCATGGTACGTGGCCTCTGAACACTGGGCATTATTCTAGGGCCAAAGGGAATCACAGCACCACGACCACGACGGCACCTGCGGGGTGACCTGCCTCTGCCTGTCATTTTTTTTTAAATGTACACTTACACTACTATTAAACAAGATATGAGTGGTGGCACTGGGCAAGTGGGCACAGTATGCGCTGTGAGCATGAGACAAAAAAGCAGACTGATGTTTCACAGTCCAAAAAGTTTTTTTTTTTTTTAAATGTACACTTACACTACTATTAAACAAGATATGAGTGGTGGCACTGGGCAAGTGGGCACAGTATACGCTGTGAGCCTGACACAAAAAAGCAGACTGATGTTTCACAGTCCAAAAAGTTTTTTTTTTTTAAATGTACACTTACACTACTATTAAACAAGATATGAGTGGTGGCACTGGGCAAGTGGGCACAGTATACGCTGTGAGCCTGACACAAAAAAGCAGACTGATGTTTCACAGTCAAAAAAGTTTGGTTTTTTTTTAAATGTACACTTACACTACTATTAAACAAGATATGAGTGGTGGCACTGGGCAAGTGGGCACAGTATACGCTGTGAGCCTGACACAAAAAAGCAGACTGATGTTTCACAGTCAAAAAAGTTTTTTTTTTTTTAAATGTACACTACTATTAAACAAGATATGAGTGGTGGCACTGGGCAAGTGGGCACAGTATACGCTGTCGCTGTGAGCCTGACACACACGCTGGCAGGCAGGCAGGCAGGCAACTGCAATTAGATTACACAAGCAGACTGATGTTTCACAGTCAAAAAAGTTTTTTTTTTTTTAAATTTACACTACTGTTACACCAGATATGAGTGGTGGCACTGGGCAAGTGGGCACAGTATACGCTGTGAGCCTGACACACACGCTGGCAGGCAGGCAACTGTAATTAGATTACACAAGCAGACTGATGTTTCACAGTCAAATTTTTTTTTTTTTTAATTTACACTACTGTTACACCAGATACGAGTGGTGGCACTGGGCAAGTGGGCACAGTATACGCTGTGAGCCTGGCACACACGCTGGCAGGCAGGCAACTGCAATTAGATTACACAAGCAGACTGATGTGTCATGAGCGCTTCCGTTCATCGCCGTGTCGCCGCGGCTCCCGGAACTCCTCTGTGTCTCTGACGTCATGTTGCTTAGCAACATGACGCTTTCTCTCACACCCCTCTGATGACGGTTACGCTCTGCCCTTTAAATCTCGGCGGGAGATCTGAATCTGGGCCCGTTTGTTGTATCCCTGAATTGTGAGTACCATATCAGTTTTGTTCTTCTGTGTACCGACTTCTGCCTGCCTGACCAAGCCTCTTGCCTAATCCCTACTTGCTGCTATTTGGACATTGACTTCTGCCTGCCTGACCTTGCCTGTAGCTATTACCCTTTTGCTGATACTTTGATGCCGACTTCTGCTTGTCTGACCCTGTCTTTTGCCTATACCTTTTGCTGATATTTGGATGCCGACTTCTGCCTGCCTGACCTTGCTTTGGCCTTTACCTTTAAACCTATTCTTTGTTAAACAACACCTGCTTAAAAGGGACATTTACTTTTACAAGCTGCAAAAGAGAACTTTGCCTTTCTGTTTGTTATACACCTGCTTAAAAGGGACATTTACTTTTACAAGCTGCAAAAGAGAACTTTGCCTTTCTGTTTGTTATACACCTGCTTAAAAGGGACATTTACTTTTACAAGCTGCAAAAGAGAACTTTGCCTTTCTGTTTGTTATACACCTGCTTAAAAGGGACATTTACTTTTACAAGCTGCAAAAGAGAACTTTGCCTTTCTGTTTGTTATAAACCTGCTTAAAGGGACATTATACTTTTACAAGCTGCAAAAGAGAACTTTTCCTTTGTTTTACTAGCCTGCTAAAGAGGACCTTTTCCAGAAGCTTCAAGGAAGAGCATTTCCTTTTTGTTCTTTGTACTACTTAAAGGGACGTTTTATCTTTTGTGGCTTTCCTGCATTCTGGAACAATATTCATTTTGTTATCTTCTAATCTGCTTCCTGAGTGGGTCACGTCCTGGATATTTCTCAGTGTGCTAGCGTGTGCTTTCAATTCACGCTAGCAGTTGGGTTACATCCCGGATTGATTCCTGAGCGGCTGACATTACAAACGGGCCATAAAAATGGACCCCACTGAATTATCTATGGCCGTGGCTCACCAGGGACAGCTCTTGGGTTCTCATGCCACTCACTTGCAGTCTCTGGACACCAAACTTGATCAAATTACTGCTCTATTACAAAATTTGGTTGCTACCGCACCTCCCAATCCTAATCCCAATCCAAATCCGATTGAGGCATTACCTCCTCCGATTCCTAACAATCAGTCTCAGGTACAACTAAGTCCCAGGATTCCTCTTCCGGATAAATATGATGGGAATCCTGAAGAATGTAGAGGCTTTTTGAATCAATGCCGTCTTCATTTCCGAAATAGCCCTACTCTCTTTGCTACTGCCTCTTCTAGAATCACGTTTCTTATTTCCTTAATGAAAGGAAAAGCCTTGGCTTGGGTGTCACCTTTGCTAGAAAAGAATGATCCTATACTGTTGGATGTTGATACATTTCTATTTACATTCTCAAACGTATTCGATAAACCTGGAAGGTCATCCGCTGCTGAAGCAACTCTCCTGGATTTACGTCAAGGAAATCAACCAGTCTCTCAATATGCAATTGAGTTCCGCACCCTTGCCTCTGAAACCACTTGGAATCAGGGAGCACTCAGAGCCGCTTTCCGTAAAGGACTTTCTGAGCGTCTCAAGGATGAATTGGTGTATCGTGAACTTCCAGAGTCCTTAGAAGCCTTAATAAATCTCTGTATCAGTCTCGACGCCAGGTTTCGTGAACGCCAACAAGAAAAAGATAGAACACAGAGGACTTCCACTCGAACTCCTTTTCGTTTGGCTCCTCGTTTTTCTGATCCAGTCACTCCAGCCTCTCCTACTACTGATCAGGCTGAACCCATGGAAGTAGGAAGTATAAAATTAACTGAGACTGAACGCTTAAGAAGACGGACTCTTGGCTTATGTCTGTACTGTGGCCTTAAAGGACATTTATTAAGGGATTGTCCTACTAGGCCAGTAAAAGCCAGGGCTTAACTCTAGTCCAGGGAACTGAGTTAAGCCAAAATAGTGATCATTCCCTATACAAGAAACTCTTTGTTCCAGTAACTCTTCTAATTGGACATAAGAAGATCTATACCCAAGCTCTAATTGATTCTGGTGCTGGAGGTGTGTTCATTGACTCTACATTTGTTTCTACTCATTCTATACCCTTACTAAAGAAGGAGTATTCCATTTCAGTCTCTACGGTCAGTGGAGATCCTTTGGGTTCTGGATACATTCAGTTTTCTACTCAACCCTTAATCCTCACCGTAGGAATACTTCATTCTGAGACAATTTGTTTCGATGTCATTTCCACTCCGCAATTTCCCATTATCTTGGGATTACCCTGGCTCCAGATTCACAATCCCATTTTTTCTTGGACTTTCGGTGAACTCACTTCCTGGGGATCTACATGCCAGACTAAATGTCTTCAAAAGATTACTAAGTTACCACTCACTATTGCTCTCACAGTTGAAACTCCGGAATCCTTACCTATGCATTACCATGACTTTGTGGATGTCTTCTCCAAAAAAGAAGCAGAACGTCTTCCTCCTCATCGCCCTTTTGATTGTCCCATTGACCTCCTTCCTGGGGCTGCCTATCCTCGAGGCAAGACATATCCACTTTCTCAACCAGAAAACATGGCTCTGGAAGAATATATAAAAGACAATCTGGCTAGAGGATTTATTCGACCCTCCTCTTCCCCTGTAGGGGCTGGTTTCTTTTTTGTGGGAAAAAAGGATGGCGGATTAAGACCCTGTATTGATTATCGTGGATTGAATCAGATTACCATCAAGAACAGTTATCCTCTGCCCCTTATTCCTGAACTTTTTACTTATCTTCAGGGAGCCACCATTTTCACCAAACTCGACCTACGTGGTGCATACAACTTGATCCGTATACGCAAAGGAGATGAGTGGAAGACTGCCTTTAACACTCGATTTGGGCATTATGAATATTTGGTCATGCCCTTCGGGCTATGCAATGCTCCGGCGGTTTTCCAGCATTTTGTAAATGAGATCTTTCGTGATTTTTTGAATATTTTTGTTATCATATATCTGGACGACATCTTAATTTTTTCTCAGAACCACCAAGATCATGTGCACCACGTCAAGAAAGTACTTCAACGTCTAAGAGAATTCCATCTGTTTGCTAAACTGGAGAAATGTTCTTTCCATCAAAAATCCATACCCTTTCTGGGTTATGTAATATCGGCATCTGGATTCGAAATGGACCCTACTAAATTTTCTGCCATTTTGGATTGGCCTAGACCTGATTCTTTGAAGGCTTTACAACGTTTCCTAGGCTTCGCCAATTATTACAGAAAGTTCATCAAGAATTTTGCTACTATTACTTCTCCTCTTACTTCTCTCACAAGAAAAGGACAAAACTGTAAAGTATGGCCGTCTGAGGCTATAGAAGCTTTTGAATCTCTCAAAGAAGCTTTTTCCTCAGCTCCTATCCTTCGTCATCCAAATCCTGAGTTTCAATTTATTCTGGAGGTGGATGCTTCCTCTGTTGCTGCTGGAGCGGTTCTGTCTCAACGAATACCAGAGACTGGAAGGATTCATCCTGTTGCTTTTTTCTCTAAAAAATTCACTCCTTCCGAATTTAACTATGACGTAGGGAATAAAGAGTTGCTTGCCATCAAGATGGCATTGGATGAATGGAGACATTGGCTGGAAGGTACTTCTTTGCCATTTACTATACTTACTGATCATAAGAACCTTCTGTATCTCCAAACAGCCAAACGACTAAATTCCAGGCAAGCACGCTGGTCCTTATTCTTCTCTCGGTTTCACTATAATTTGTCTTACATACCTGGATCAAAAAATATTAAAGCAGACGCACTTTCCAGACAATTTCAAGATACCCCAGTTCCTGAGTCTGGTACCATTCTCCAACCTCATGAAGTCATTGCCCAGTTAACAACTTCTTGGTTACAAGAATTACAGTCCGCTCAAGAGCATCTTCCTTTGTCCTGTAAACCTCCCAATGGTTTACTCTTTGTTCCTGAACGCCTTCGTTCCAAGATTTTATTTTGGGCTCATGATAGTCCCCTTTCTGGACATCCTGGCATCAGTATTACCACTCGAAACCTCAAACAACATGTCTGGTGGCCTACACTCTCTCAAGATGTGAAGGATTACGTCTCAGTATGCACACAATGTGCCATGAACAAAACCCCACGCCAACTTCCTTCAGGATTACTCCAACCATTGCCTATACCTCACCAGCCTTGGACTCATGTATCCATGGACTTTATTACCGATCTTCCCTTGTCCACTGGGAACAATACTATCTGGGTGGTGGTCGACAGGTTCACTAAGACGGCTCATTTTGTACCCTTGCCAGGATTACCATCTGCCAAAAGACTCTCTGAACTTTTTATTCTACATATTGTAAGAATCCATGGATTTCCTCTAGATATTGTTTCTGATAGAGGGGTACAATTCGTTTCTCGATTTTGGAGGTCACTTTGTAAACATTTTGGTACTACTATATCTCTCTCTACTTCTCACCACCCACAATCGAATGGTCAGACTGAAAGAGTAAACCAGTGTCTTGAAACATATCTTAGACATTATGTGGATCATTATCATTCAAACTGGACTTCTTACCTTCCTTTGGCTGAATTGGCCCATAATGCCCGGTACAATTCCTCCCTTCAGACTTCTCCTTTTCATGCAGCTTATGGATATCAGCCTAGGACATTCCCTTTGCATACTTCCTCCACAGTGAATCCTGCTTCTGATCTTACAGCCCGAAGATTAACTCGACATTGGCAGAAGATACATCGTATTCTTTCTGTAACTTCTAGACGTTACAAGTTCTTTTCGGATCTTCGACGGAAAAAGGCTCCCAAATATCGCCCTGGTGATAAAGTTTGGATTTCCTCTCGATTTCTTCGCCTGAAACAACCTTCTAACAAATTGGGACCACGATATGTGGGTCCTTTCCGAATACTGGGTCAGGTATGTTCCACTGCTTATCGGGTAGCTTTACCCAAGTCTCTCAAAGTCCATCCGGTATTTCATGTTTCTCTTTTAAAACCTGTGATGTTTAACAGGTATTCTAAGCCTTTTTCTAAACCTCCACCGTTATTGGTGCATGGACATCCTGAGTTTGAGATCAGCCATATTCTAGATTCCAAATTGCGGGGCAAGAAATTGTATTATCTCATTCATTGGAAGGGTTATCCAGTCACGGAACGTTCTTGGGAACCTGCTCATCAAGTAAATGCTCCTATATTGGTCAAGTCCTTCCACAAGACACATCCTGATAGACCTGGTCCTGTCCCCCGGAGGGGTCCTTGAGGAGGGGGTGCTGTCATGAGCGCTTCCGTTCATCGCCGTGTCGCCGCGGCTCCCGGAACTCCTCTGTGTCTCTGACGTCATGTTGCTTAGCAACATGACGCTTTCTCTCACACCCCTCTGATGACGGTTACGCTCTGCCCTTTAAATCTCGGCGGGAGATCTGAATCTGGGCCCGTTTGTTGAATCCCTGAATTGTGAGTACCATATCAGTTTTGTTCTTCTGTGTACCGACTTCTGCCTGCCTGACCAAGCCTCTTGCCTAATCCCTACTTGCTGCTATTTGGACATTGACTTCTGCCTGCCTGACCTTGCCTGTAGCTATTACCCTTTTGCTGATACTTTGATGCCGACTTCTGCTTGTCTGACCCTGTCTTTTGCCTATACCTTTTGCTGATATTTGGATGCCGACTTCTGCCTGCCTGACCTTGCTTTGGCCTTTACCTTTAAACCTATTCTTTGTTAAACAACACCTGCTTAAAAGGGACATTTACTTTTACAAGCTGCAAAAGAGAACTTTGCCTTTCTGTTTGTTATACACCTGCTTAAAAGGGACATTTACTTTTACAAGCTGCAAAAGAGAACTTTGCCTTTCTGTTTGTTATACACCTGCTTAAAAGGGACATTTACTTTTACAAGCTGCAAAAGAGAACTTTGCCTTTCTGTTTGTTATACACCTGCTTAAAAGGGACATTTACTTTTACAAGCTGCAAAAGAGAACTTTGCCTTTCTGTTTGTTATAAACCTGCTTAAAGGGACATTATACTTTTACAAGCTGCAAAAGAGAACTTTTCCTTTGTTTTACTAGCCTGCTAAAGAGGACCTTTTCCAGAAGCTTCAAGGAAGAGCATTTCCTTTTTGTTCTTTGTACTACTTAAAGGGACGTTTTATCTTTTGTGGCTTTCCTGCATTCTGGAACAATATTCATTTTGTTATCTTCTAATCTGCTTCCTGAGTGGGTCACGTCCTGGATATTTCTCAGTGTGCTAGCGTGTGCTTTCAATTCACGCTAGCAGTTGGGTTACATCCCGGATTGATTCCTGAGCGGCTGACATGATGTTTCACAGTCAAAAAAGTTTTGTTTTTTTAATTTACACTACTGTTACACCAGATATGAGTGGTGGCACTGGGCAAGTGGACACAGTATACAATGTGAGCCTGGCACACACACTGGCAGGCAGGCAACTGCAATTAGATTACACAGGAAAAAAACAAAAAACAGACTGATGTTCTAGCCCTAAAAAGGGCTTTTTGGGGTGCTGTCCTTACAGCAGAGATTAGATGAGTCCTTCAGGACTGTAGTGGACACTGAATACACCAGCCTAGCTATAGATTTCCCTATTAAATAAGCAGCAGCTACACTGTCCCTCCTCTCACTAACAATGCAGCTTCCAAATGAATCTAAAATGGATGCTGTCCAGGAGCTGGGAGGGTCTGGGAGGGAGGATCTGCTGCTGATTGGTTGGAATGTGTCTGCTGACTGTGAGATACAGGGTCAAAGTTTACTCAATGATGACGAATAGGGGGCGGATCGAACAACGCATATGTTCGCCCGCAGCTGCGAACGCGAACAAGCTATGTTCGCCGGGAACTATTCGCCGGCGAACTATTCGCGACATCACTACTCCTTATTAATGCATAATATTTTAGATTTCTGGGAGGCTAAATATGGATCCACTGTAGACTATACTTTCTACTCATGTGCCCATAAGACATATTCCAGGTTGGATTATATTTTTGTAAGTCAAACATTGATACCCAATATTGTGTCTTCATCAATACTTCTGTGTGTCTGGTCAGACCATTCCATTGTTCAAATAGTAATGACAGGCATAATAAATACACATAGACAACGCTCCTGGACGTTTTACCCAACTAGTTTAAAATCTTATTCCACACACCAAAAAAATATATCCAAAGCCTTAAAAGAATACTGGCGACTGAATACGGGGACGACTAGTAATATCATAAATACATGGGCAGCTCACAAACCATATCTTAGGGGTCTCTTAATTAAGGAGAACGCGTTAGCTATAAAAAAGAAGAGAGCTAAAGTAGATAAGCTACACATAGAAATTAGGGAGTTGGAGAAAAAACATCAGCATTCACTATCTACAAATACTTTTCAGTTACTCCAAACCAAAAGGAAGACCCTAGCTAAGATTCTAGAAGACTCGTCAATTAAAGCTATTCAAATGTTAAAAGAACACAACTATCTATATTCTAATAAACCTGATAGATATCTCGTACACAAACTAAGAGAGAGAACTAAAAAAAATTCTATCCCGGTGTTGCAAAAACTAGATGGCACACGTACGGCGAACCCCCAAGAAATAGCTGACACATTTGCAGACTATTATGAGTCCCTATACGACGGGCGTATGATGGAGTGGTCTCCCTGTACACAAGATCAGCTCACGCAATTTTTAGACAAAGCCAAACTTAATGCATTAGATCAACAGGAAAGGGAGAGGTTGAATTACTGAGAGGAGGACATTACTGAGATGGAAATATTATTAGCTATTAAAGATCTAAAGCCAGGTAAAGCGGCGGGCCCGGATGGTTAGCCAGGGGATTATTATAAATGATTCAAGGCAGAGTTAGTCCCTCACCTGCAGAGCTTTTGCAATGATGTCATGCAAGGCAAGGAGATCCCAACAAACTTATTATGGGCCAAAATAGTAGTAATACCCAAGATGGGTAAAAACCCTGAGGTATGTCAAAGCTACAGACCAATCTCATTAATCAATCAGGACATTAAAATTTTAACTAAGGTTCTGGCCAACCGACTAAAGACAATTATTCCGCAGCTGGTCCATCCAGACAAGGTGGGTTTTGTTGCAGAGAGAGAGGCTCCAGATAATGTCAGAAGAACGGTGGCCCTGGTAGATTACTTGGTAGGTACTAAAACGCTTCTCTGCTCCTATCTTTGGATGCGAAAAAGGCATTTGACAGGGTGGATTGGATATAAATGAAGGCTGTACTGACTGAAATGGGCTTTGAGGGGGCTTTTATTAGAGCCCAGAAGGGAATCTACTCCACTCCAACAGCGGCCATCAGGGCGGCAGGCTTCCAATCAAAAACCATTAACATTCTTAACGGCACACGTCAGGGTTGTCCCCTAGCTCCAATTCTGTTTGTCCTTTGCGTGGAGCCACTGGTTGCATGCATTAGAGATAATCCATGAAACAGCCCATAGGAAGCTGAGAAACGCGTCGCATTTTAAATAAAGTTTTTTAAAATATACACTTGCTACTATTGGTGTGTGTCACCGTTTATACCTTGCTGGTCTTCTGGAACCTTTTTTCTGAGATAGCTGCTGCTTTTGTCTGGGGCTAACAGTCCACTGGGCGGCTGAGAGGTCCCAGTCTGCTGGTAGTGCACCTGGAAGTGCATTGTATCTTGTAAGTGCAACTTTTTAGCTACATGTTGCTCTGTCTCAAACGTTACTGGGCTATGTCTGTGTGTTCCTCTTGTCTATCTAGGCAATAAACAACAGGCCCTCCCAAGGACCACTGATTGGATCTGCGCTGGTGATTATCAGTGAGCTGGACCACTGCGAAGTTCCAGTCTGCCTCAATAGCACCGTTGTGTGCGCTCTGTTTGTGAGTATACATCTTTACTTGCATTTGTTAATATCTGCTTTGGTGATACTAGGCCATGTTGGCGCCTCTGTTCCTTTCTCTCTTCATTATTTCAAGTCAATGGTCACTACTGATACAGTAAAGATGTGGAAAACTCTCACAGGGGCTATGGCGTTAATTAATTCAAGATCACGAGCTATGCCACTTAAACTCCTTCTACATCCTGACCTACACCAACACTTAGGGAAATGGCTTAATAAGGGACTTTATAGAGTAGCAGACTTCTTGGAGGGAGGAAGGATTCAATCTTACACGCAGATGCAAGATACAATTCAGCCATTGGCCTCTATTTATCAAGCTGTCAACCGCAAATACGCTGGAATCCCTGGAGGCGGCGGATCCCATAGGAATCAATGGGAATCTGACAGCAGCAAAAGCTCATGTTCGCTGCTGCCCGATATCCCATTGATTCCTATGGGAAATGTCTGCACCTAACACTCTAACATGTACCCCGAGTCTAAACACCCCTAATCTGCCCCCCCTACATCGCCGCCACCTACATTATACTTATTAACCCCTAAACCGCCGCTCCCGGACCCCACCGCAACTAAATAAATTGTTTAACCCCTAAACTGCCGCTCCCGGACCCCGCCGCAACTAAATAAATTGTTTAACCCCTAAACCGCCACTCACGGACCCCGCCGCCACCTAAATTATACATATTAACCCCTATCCTGCCCCCTCTACACCACCGTCACCTACATTAAACTTATTAACCCCTATCCTGCTCCCCCTACACTGCCGCCACCTACATTAAACTTATTAACCCCTATCCTGCCCCCCCCTACACCTTAACCCCTAAATCTAAGTCTAACCCTAATCCCCCCTAACTTAAATATAATTACAACAAATCTAAAGAAAATTACTATAATTAACTAAATAATTCCTATTTAAAACTAAATACTTACCTATAAAATAAACCCTAAGATAGCTACAATATAACTAATAGTTACATTGTATCTAGCTTAGGCTTTATTTTTATTTTACAGGCAATTTTGTATTTATTTTAACTAGGTACAATAATTATTAAATAGTTATTAACTAATTAATAACTACCTAGTTAAAATAAGTACAAATTTGCCTGTAAAATAAACCCTAACCTAAGTTACAATTACACCTAACACTACACTACAATTAAATAAATTAAATGAATTAAATACAAATTACCTAACATTAATGGACCAGTCAACACATTAGATTTGCATAATCAACAAATGCATGATAAGAAGACAATGCAATAGCACTTAGTCTGAACTTCAAATGAGTAGTAGATTTTTTTTAAATAAATTGCAAAGTTATGTTTATTTCCACTGTATCATGTGACAGCCATCAGCCAATCACAAATGCATACACGTATATGCTGTGAACTCTTGCACATGCTCAGTAGGATCTGGTGACTCAAAAACTGTAAATATAAAAAGACTGTGCACATTTTGTTAATGGAAGTAAATTGGAAAGTTGTTTAAAATTGCTGCTCTATCTGAATCATGAAGTTTTATTTTGACTTGAGTGTCCCTTTAAATAAAATTAACTAAAATTAACTAAAGTACAAACCCCCCCCCACTAAATTACAGAAAATAAAACAAAATTACAAGAATTTTAAACTAATTACACCTAATCTAAGCCCCCTAATAAAATAAAAAAGCCCCCCAAAATAATAAAATTCCCTACCCTAAACTAAATTACAAATAGCCCTTAAAAGGGCCTTTTGTGGGGCATTGCCCCAAAGTAATCAGCTCTTTTACCTGAAAAAAAAAGAAATACAACCCCCCCCCCAACATTAAAACCCACCACCCACACACCCTACCCTACTCTAAAACCCACCCAAACCCCCCTTAAAAAAAACTAACACTCCTCCCTTGAAGATCACCCTACCTTGAACCGTCTTCACCCAGCCGGGCAGAAGTCTTCATCCGATCCGGCCAGAAGTCTTCATCGAATCCAGGCAGAAGAGGTCCTCCAAGCGGCAGAAGTCTTCATCCAAGCGGCATCTTCTATCTTCATCCATCCGGAGCGGAGCGGGTCCATCTTCAATCCAGCCGACGTGGAGCCATCCTCTTCAAACGACGTCCTAACACTGAATGAAGGTTCCTTTAAATGAAGTCATCCAAGATGGTGTCCCTTGAATTCCGATTGGCTGATAGGATTCTATCAGCCAATCGGAATTAAGGTAGGAAAAATCCGATTGGCTGATGCAACCAGCCAATCGGATTGAAGTTCAATCCGATTGGCTGATCCAATCAGCCAATAGGATTGACCTCACATTCTATTGGCTGTTTTTCCGATCAGAAAAATAGAATGTCTTGATAAAGGCCTATCACGGGCCGAAACGCGTTGACTGACTGGTAAGCCTTATTCCTTTACTTCTTTGATTTTAGTACGTTATTGCGCTATGTTTGTTCATTTATTTCTTTTAGGTTGATGATGTTGCATTCATCAGCTGCTGAGTCATAAGCACTTACTCCATATGAGCAGCAGCCTTTCCTTACAAACCACAGTATCTGCTTTTACATCCCACTGAGTTACAAGTCACTCTACCATCAGATTTCTTTCAACTTTATACCTCAATATATTTTTTCCTCACTAGTATTTTTTCACACTAGTATATATATTTTTTACACCACTTTTTTACACTCGTTTTTTTTTTTTCCACACCAGTATTGGATCATTTTTTTCACTGGAATTTTTTTCACTGAAGCTTTTTTATTGAGGATTTTTTTCATCACCATTTTTCACTGAGGATTCATTTTCAGTTTGGATTGTTTTTTACACTAAGGATTATTATTATTATAATGGTATCAGCAGAGGCTATCTTTAGTAAATATGGAATACCCAGGTCCAGTTTATTCGCATATTTTCAAATCCGTCACTTTATTTCAGCGCAGAAGTGGCATGTCCCGGACATAATGGCATGGTCGCATATCAAGCTCTGTATACAAAAATTTTCAACAGGGAACTCGTCGATTTCCCTGATGTATGATATTATGCTGAACAGAGTCTGCTTATTAGAGATAATCTATGTAAATCTTGGTCTTCAATAATTCCTTCAGTAGATCATGAAATAATTAATCAGAGCTTTGATTCTATGCGTAAATGTAAAGTACCGGTATCTTGGAATGAATCACATATGAAACTGATCAATAACTTTTACCTTTCACCTTGGAAAATAACTAAGTTTCATTCCTCGGTGGTTAATTTGCAGGGCAGATACACTTCATATGTTTTGGACATGCCCTAAAGTTAGACAACTTTGGCTGAGAATTATCTACTGGTTTAACAAGCTATATAAAGTTACAATAGGTTTATCTGTGCAGGATATCATCTTCCTTTTTCCGCCTAATGATGTACTCAATATTAATACTATAAAGTTTAAATACAATTATATTAGCAGTTAGACACTGTATACTTAAAAATTGGAAAGCCAGACATTTACCAGGGCTAGCAATAGTCTTCAAAACAATTCAAGATCAAATTGTGTTTGAATCATATCATCTCTACGATGTCAAGGAGAAGAAAATTAGGACATTTTTGTGGAGATGGTCTCCGGTTATTTTATCCTACTCAAGGGCTCTGCAAAAACTAATTCTTGCTCCCTTTTTGTCATCAGTGAGCTTTGCAGAGTTGACTTTATTAAACGTTTTTCCACATAGTTGGATAGAGAGGCCTGGAGGGGAGCGTAGGGGGGGATAGCCGAGGCGGGGGGGGGGGGGGGGGGGAGTTTGGAGGAAGGGGAATTATCCCGTTTTTTTTTTTTTTTTATATTATTTATTTTAGCCCGGGAGGTGACACAGTTCGATTGTAATTTTGCTTTAAAGTATAAGTTTTATTTTGGGAGCTGTGACTCTCATTTCTCTTTGTTGGAAGCTGCGTCTTCATGAATATTTAAATGTATGATCGCATTCCCATTTTGTTAATGTTTTTCTTTTTCTTTCTTTATTGTGTTTGTCATAAAAGAAAACAATAAATAAAAATGAAAAAAACAAGGATTATTATTATTACTTTTCAGGATACTTAACACTTCAGCACTTTTATATTAAAATATTAAAAAAAATTCACGGATGAACTGAACCACTTTCATCAACTTCTATGGGACATTCATAATTGTTTTTTATTGTATTTCTATCTGTGTGATTGTATTTCTACCTGTGTGATTGTAGTTCTACCTGTGTGATTGTATTTCTACCTGTGTGATTATATTTCTACCTGTGTGATTGTATTTCTACCGGTGTGATTGTATTTCTACCTGTGTGACTGTATTTCTACCGGTGTGATTGTATTTCTACCTGTGTGATTGTATTTCTACCGGTGTGATTGTATTTCTACCTGTGTGATTGTATTTCTACCTGTGTGATTGTATTTCTACCTGTGTGATTGTATTTCTACCTATGTGACTGTATTTCTACCTGTGTGATTGTATTTCTACGTGATTGTATTTCTACCTGTGTGACTGTATTTCTACCTGTGTGATTGTTTCTACCTGTGTGATTGTTTCTACCTGTGTGATTATATTTCTACCTGTGTGATTGTATTTCTACCGGTGTGATTGTATTTCTACCTGTGTGACTGTATTTCTACCGGTGTGATTGTATTTCTACCTGTGTGACTGTATTTCTACCTGTGTGATTGTATTTCTACGTGATTGTATTTCTACCTGTGTGATTGTATTTCTACCTGTGTGATTGTATTTCTACCTGTGTGATTGTTTCTACCTGTGTGATTATATTTCTACCTGTGTGATTGTATTTCTACCGGTGTGATTGTATTTCTACCTTTGTGACTGTATTTCTACCGGTGTGATTGTATTTCTACCTGTGTGATTGTATTTCTATGTGATTGTATTTCTACGTGATTGTATTTCTACCTGTGTGACTGTATTTCTACCTGTGTGATTGTATTTGTACGTGATTGTATTTCTACCTGTGTGATTGTATTTGTACGTGATTGTATTTCTACCTGTGTGACTGTATTTCTACCTGTGTGACTGTATTTCTACCTGTGTGATTGTATTTCTACGTGATTGTATTTCTACCTGTGTGATTGTACTTCTACCTGTGTGATTATATTTCTACCGGTGTGATTGTATTTCTATCTGTGTGATTGTATTTCTACCTGTGTGATTGTATTTCTACCTGTGTGATTGTATTTCTACCTGTGTGACTGTATTTCTAGCTGTGTGACTGTATTTCTAGCTGTGTGACTGTATTTCTACCTGTGTGATTGTATTTCTACCTGTGTGATTGTATTTCTACCTGTGTGATTATATTTCTACCTGTGTGACTGTATTTCTACTGGTGTGATTGTATTTCTACCGGTGTGATTGTATTTCTACCTGTGTGACTGTATTTCTACCTGTGTGACTGTATTTCTACCTGTGTGATTGTATTTCTACCTGTGTGATTGTATTTCTACCTGTGTGATTATATTTCTACCTGTGTGACTGTATTTCTACCTGTGTGATTGTATTTCTACCTGTGTGACTGTATTTCTACCTGTGTGACTGTATTTCTAGCTGTGTGACTGTATTTCTAGCTGTGTGATTATATTTCTACCTGTGTGATTGTATTTCTACCTGTGTGATTATATTTCTACCTGTGTGACTGTATTTCTACTGGTGTGATTGTATTTCTACCGGTGTGATTGTATTTCTACCTGTGTGACTGTATTTCTACCTGTGTGACTGTATTTCTACCTGTGTGATTGTATTTCTACCTGTGTGATTGTATTTCTACCTGTGTGATTATATTTCTACCTGTGTGACTGTATTTCTACCTGTGTGATTGTATTTCTACCTGTGTGACTGTATTTCTACCTGTGTGACTGTATTTCTACCTGTGTGATTGTATTTCTACCTGTGTGACTGTATTTCTACCTGTGTGACTGTATTTCTACCTGTGTGATTGTATTTCTACCTGTGTGATTGTATTTCTACCTGTGTGATTATATTTCTACCTGTGTGACTGTATTTCTACCTGTGTGATTGTATTTCTACCTGTGTGATTATATTTCTACCTGTGTGACTGTATTTCTACCTGTGTGATTGTATTTCTACCTGTGTGATTATATTTCTACCTATGTGACTGTATTTCTACCTGTGTGATTGTATTTCTACCTGTGTGATTATATTTCTACCTGTGTGATTATATTTCTACCTGTGTGATTGTATTTCTACCTGTGTGATTGTATTTCTACCTGTGTGACTGTATTTCTACCTGTGTGACTGTATTTCTACCTGTGTGATTGTATTTCTACCTGTGTGATTGTATTTCTACCGGTGTGATTGTATTTCTACCTGTGTGACTGTATTTCTACCTGTGTGATTGTATTTCTACCTGTGTGATTGTATTTCTACCGGTGTGATTGTATTTCTACCTGTGTGACTGTATTTCTACCTGTGTGATTGTATTTCTACCTGTGTGATTATATTTCTACCTGTGTGACTGTATTTCTACCTGTGTGATTGTATTTCTACCGGTGTGATTGTATTTCTACCGGTGTGATTGTATTTCTACCTGTGTGACTGTATTTCTACCTGTGTGATTGTATTTCTACCTGTGTGATTGTATTTCTACCGGTGTGACTGTATTTCTACCTGTGTGATTGTATTTCTACCTGTGTGATTGTATTTCTACCGGTGTGACTGTATTTCTACCTGTATGATTGTATTTCTACCTGTGTGATTGTACTTCTACCTGTGTGATTGTATTTCTACCGGTGTGATTGTATTTCTACCTGTGTGACTGTATTTCTACCTGTGTGATTGTATTTCTACCTGTGTGATTGTATTTCTACCGGTGTGATTGTATTTCTACCTGTGTGACTGTATTTCTACCTGTGTGATTGTATTTCTACCTGTGTGATTGGTGTGATTGTATTTTTACCTGTGTGATTGTATTTCTACCTGTGTGATTGTATTTCTACCTGTGTGATTGTATTTCTACCTGTGTGATTGTTTTTCTACCTGTGTGATTGTATTTCTACCTGTATGATTGTATTTCTACCTGTATGATTGTATTTCTACCTGTGTGATTGTACTTCTACCTGTATGATTGTATTTCTACCTGTGTGATTGTATTTTTGCATGTTTGTATTTTGATACACCACATTTGTACTCTTACCGCATTGCTTTTACTTCCTGTATTTTATTTTTTAGCATGGATCCATGATTTTTTAACCTTGTTGTATTAAAGTAACTTTTTATACACACACACTTTTCAATTTTCTATATTCCTTCCCTCCATGGGTAGGCGCCTGGGGTCTTATTTGTATTGCCAGTTACTCCTCTGGTGGTTGCTAGGTACCATCATCCCCAGGCCTAAAGGGGTTCTTTAGTTGGCGCTGGTCCATACCTCTCCCAATCCTATTGGCTGATTGCATCAGCCAATCAGATTTTTCCTACCTTAATTCCCTCCCACATCGCAAACACTATAATAAATTTATTAACCCCTAATCTGCCCCTCCAGACATCGCCGCCACTATTAAAATGTATTAACCCCTATTTTGCCGCTCCCCAACATCGTTGCCACTATAATAAACCTATTAACCCCTAAACCGCCGCCCTCCCGCAACGCAAACACTATTTAAATATTATTAATTATTAACCCCTAATCTGCCATCCGCCCACACCACCGCTATAATAAACCTATTAACCCCTAAACCGCAAGCCCCCCACAACAAAATATACTTAAATAAACTATTAACCCCTAAACCGCAAACGCCTCTCACAACGAAATATACTTAAATAAACTATTAACCCCTAAACCGAAAGCCCCCCACAACCGAAATATACTAAAATAAACTAGTAACCCCTAAACCTAACGACCCCCTAACTTTATATTAAAATTACAATTTCCCTATCTTAAATTAAAACTTATCTGTCAAATTAAATTAATTAATTTTAAGCTAACAATTAAAGTAAGATAATTATTAAACTACAATTAAACTTACTACCATTTAAATTAAACTAAACTACACATTTAAAAAATCCTAACACTACTCTAAAAATTACAAAAAGTATCTAATTACAAAAATAAAATAACTAAATTACAAAACAAACAAACACTAAATTACGCAAAATAAGAAACAAATTATCAAAAATAAAAAAGAATTACACCTAATCTAATAGCCCTATCAAAATAAAAAAGCCCCAAAATAAAAAACCCTATCCTACAATAAACTACCAATGGCCCTTAATAGGGTCTTTTGTGGGGCATTGCCCCAAAGAAGTCAACTCTTTTACCTGTAAAAAAAAACACAAACACCCCCCCAACAGTAAAACCCACCACCCCCACAACCAACCCCCCCAAATAAAATAACTATTTAAAAAAACCTAAGCTCCCCATTGCCTTGAAAGGGGCATTTGTATGAGCATTGCCCTTAAAAGGGCATTTAGCTCTTTTACATGCCCAGACCCTAAACTAAAAATGAAACCCACCCTAAAAACCCTTAAAAAAAAACCTAACACTAACCCCGACGATCCACTTACAGAAGTTGAAGTAACGGCCCCCTCTGCTGAATGTACTATATTGACTAAGACACTTTGGCCTAGATTACGAGTTGTGCGTTAGGGTTAAAAAGCAGCGTTAAGAGGTCCTAACGCTGCTTTTTATCGCCCGCTGGTATGATGAGTCTTGCAGGTACAGGTGTACCGCTCACTTTTTTGTCGAGACTCGGAAATACTGCAAATCCACTTACGTCAATTGCGTATCCTATATTTTCAATGGGACTTGCATAGCGCCGGTATTACGAGTCTGCCAAAAAGTGAGCGGTAGACCCTCTCCTGTCAAGACTGGTACCGCATTTAAAAGTCAGTAGTTAAGAGTTTTACACTACAACGCTGAAGCATAAAACTCTTAACTAAAGTGCTAAAAAGTACACTAACACCCATAAACTACCTATTAACCCCTAAACCGAGGCCACTGCTGATTGGCATTCTCAATTCCTTGGATATCTTTTTATATCCCTTTCCTGTTTTATCCAGTTCAACTACCTTTTCCCGCAGATCCTTTGACAATTCTTTTGCTTTCCCCATGACTATAATCCAGAATCGTCAGTGCAGCACTGGATGAAAGATGCAAGGGTCTGTCAGGAGTCCAGAAACTCATTGACCTTTTATACACACACACTAATTACAAAAACAGATCACAGGTGAGGATGGTTACCTTTAATAGCCATTCAAACCCCTTTGTGTCAACTTGTGTCCATGTTATCAGGCCAAAATCACCAGGGTCTGTAAACTTTTGATCAGGGTCATTTGGGTAGTTTTTGTTGTCATTATGTGTTATCATTCATATTCTCTGAAAAATGGCCAAGAAATCATAAATTATGCCAAGGTATGTAAACTTATGAGCACAAGTGTATATATAACACACATATATAACACACAAGAACACACATATAACACACAAGTACATATATATACAGTGGGGAAAAAAAGTATTTAGTCAGCCACCAATTGTGCAAGTTCTCCCACTTAAGAAGATGAGAGAGGCCTGTAATTTTCATCATAGGTATACCTCAACTATGAGAGACAAAATGTGGAAACAAATCCAGACAATCACATTGTCTGATTTGGAAAGAATTTATTTGCAAATTATGGTGGAAAATAAGTATTTGGTCAATATCAAAAGTTCATCTCAATACTTTGTTATATATCCTTTTTTGGCAATGACAGAGGTCAAACGTTTTCTGTAAGTCTTTACAAGGTTGTCACACACTGTTGCTGGTATGTTGGCCCATTCCTGCATGCAGATCTGCTCTAGAGCAGTGATGTTTTGGGGCTGTCGCTGGGCAACACGGACTTTCAACTCCCTCCAAAGGTTTTCTATGGGGTTGAGATCTGGAGACTGGCTAGGCCACTCCAGGACCTTGAAATGCTTCTTACGAAGCCACTCCTTCGTTGCCCGGGCGCTGTGTTTGGGATCATTGTCATGCTGAAAGACCCATCCACGTTTCATCTTCAATGCCCTTGCTGATGGAAGGAGGTTTGCACTCAAAATCTCACGATACATGGCCCCATTCATTCTTTCATGTACACGGATAAATCGTCCTGTTCCATTTGCAGAGAAACAGCCCCAAAGCATGATGTTGCCACCCCCATGCTTCCCAGTAGGTATGGTGTTCTTTGGTTGCAACTCAGTATTATTTCGCCTCCAAACACGACGAGTTGTGCTTCTACCAAACAGTTCTACTTTGGTTTCATCTGACCATATGACATTCTCCCAATCCTCTTCTGGATCATCCAAATGCTCTCTAGCATACTTCAGACGGGCCCGGACATGTACTGGCTTAAGCAGGGGGACATGTCTGGCACTGCAGGATCTGAGTCCCTGGCGGCGTAGTGTGTTACTGATGGTAGCCTTTGTTACGTTGGTCCCAGCTCTCTGCAGGTCATTCACTAGGTCCCCCCGTGTGGTTCTGGGATGTTTGCTCACCGTTCTTGTCATCATTTTGACCCCACGGGGTGAGATCTTCCGTGGAACCCCAGATCGAGGGAGATTATCAGTGGTCTTGTATGTCTTCCATTTTCTAATTATTGCTCCCACAGTTGATTTCTTCACACCAAGCTGCTTGCCTATTGCAGATTCAGTCTTCCCAGCCTGGTGCAGGTCTACAATGTTGTTTCTGGTGTCCTTCGACAGCTCTTTGGTCTTCACCATAGTGGAGTTTGGAGTGTGACTGTTTGATGTTGTGGACAGGTGTCTTTTATACTGATAACAAGTTCAAACAGCTGCCATTAATACAGGTAATGAGTGGAGGACAGAGGAGCCTCTTAAAGAAGAAGATACAGGTCTGTGAGAGCCAGAAATCTTGCTTGTTTCTAGGTGACCAAATACTTATTTTCCACCATAATTTGCAAATAAATTCTTCCCAAATCAGACAATGTGATTGTCTGGATTTGTTCCACATTTTGTCTCTCATAGTTGAGGTATACCTATGATGAAAATTACAGTCCTCTCTCATCTTCTTAAGTGGGAGAACTTGCACAATTGGTTGCTGACTAAATACTTTCTTGCCCCACTATATATATATATATATATATATATATATATATATATATATATATATATATATATATATATATATATATATATATATATATATATAAAAACACACATATATAACATACAAGTACACACATATATTACATACAAATACACACATATAACACACATATATAACACACAAGTACACACATATAACACACAAGTACACACATATATAACACACAAGTACACACATATAACACACAAGTACACACATATAACACACATATATAACATACAAGTACACACATATATAACACACAAGTACACACATATAACACACATATATAACACACAAGTACACACATATAACACACAAGTACACACATATAACACACATATATAACACACAAGTACACACATATATAACACACATATATAACACACAAGTACACACATATAACACACATATATAACACACAAGTACACACATATATAACACACATATAACACACACATATAACACACAAGTACACACATATAACACACAAGTACACACATATATAACATACAAGTACACACATATATTACATACAAATACACACATATAACACACAAGTACACACATATATAACACACATATATAACACACAAGTACACACATATATAACACACATATATAACACACAAGTACACACATATAACACACATATATAACACACAAGTACACACATATATAACACACATATAACACACACATATAACACACACATATAACACACAAGTACACACATATAACACACATATATAACACACAAGTACACACATATATAATACACAAGTACACACATATAACACACACATATAACACACAAGTACACACATATAACACACAAGTACACACATATATAACACACAAGTACACACATATAACACACAAATATAACACACAAGTACACACATATATAACACACATATATAACACACAAGTACACACATATATAACACACAAGTACACACATATAACACACATATATAACACACAGGTACACACATATAACACACACATATAACACACACATATAACACACAAGTACACACATATAACACACATATATAACACACAAGTACACACATATATAACACACAAGTACACACATATAACACACAAGTACACACATATATAACACACAAGTACACACATATAACACACATATATAACACACAAGTACACACATATAACACATATATATATAACACACAAATATAACACACATATAACACACATATATAACACACAAGTACACACATATAACACACATATATAACACACAAGTACACACATATAACACACATATATAACACACAAGTACACACATATAACACACATATATAACACACATGTACACACATATAACACACATATATAACACACATGTACACACATATAACACACATATATAACACACAAGTACACATATATAACACACATATATAACACACATATATAACACACATATAACACACATATATAACACACAAGTACACACATATAACACACATATATAACACACAAGTACACACATATAACACACACATATAACACACTAGTACACACATATGACACACATATATAACACACAAGTACACACATATAACACACAAGTACACACATATACCACACATATATAACACACAAGTACACACATATACCACACAAGTACACACATATAACACACAAGTACACACATATAACACACATATATAACACACAAGTACACACATATAACACACATATATAACACACATATAACACACATATATAACACACAAGTACACACATATAACACACATATATAACACACAAGTACACACATATAACACACATATATAACACACAAGTACACACATATACCACACAAGTACACACATATAAAACACAAGTACACACATATAACACACAAGTACACACATATAACACACATATATAACATACAAGTACACACATATAACACACAAGTACACACATATAACACACATATATAACACACAAGTACACACATATAACACACAAGTACACACATATAACACACATATATAACACACAAGTACACACATATAACACACATATATAACACACAAGTACAACACACAAGTACACACATATAACACACATATATAACACACAAGTACACACATATAACACACATATATAACACACAAGTACACACATATAACACACATATATAACACACAAGTACACACATATAACACACAAGTACACACATATAACACACAAGTACACACAAGTACACACATATAACACACAAGTACACACATATAACACACAAGTACACACATATAACACACATATATAACACACAAGTACACACATATAACACACAAGTACACACATATAACACACATATATAACACACAAGTACACACATATACCACACAAGTACACACATATAACACACAAGTACACACATATAACACACAAGTACACACATATAACACACAAGTACACACATATAACACACATATATAACACACAAGTACACACATATAACACACATATATAACACACAAGTACACACATATAACACACAAGTACACACATATAACACACAAGTACACACAAGTACACACATATAACACACAAGTACACACATATAACATACATATATAACACACAAGTACACACATATAACACACAAGTACACACATATAACACACATATATAACACACAAGTACACACATATATAACACACATATATAACACACAAGTACACACATATAACACACAAGTACACACATATAACACACATATATAACACACAAGTACACACATATAACACACATATATAACACACAAGTACACACATATAACACACATATATAACACACAAGTACACACATATATAACACACATATATAACACACAAGTACACACATATATAACACACATATATAACACACAAGTACACACATATAACACACATATATAACACACAAGTACACACATATAACACACATATATAACACACAAGTACACACATATAACACACATATATAACACACAAGTACACACATATAACACACATATATGACACACAAGTACACACATATAACACACATATATAACACACAAGTACACACATATAACACACAAGTACACACATATAACACACATATATAACACACAAGTACACACATATAACACACATATATAACACACATATATAACACACAAGTACACACATATAACATACATATATAACACACAAGTACACACATATAACACACATATATAACACACAAGTACACACATATAACACACAAGTACACACATATAACACACATATATAACACACAAGTACACACATATATAACACACAAGTACACACATATAACACACATATATAACACACAAGTACACACATATAACACACATATATAACACACAAGTACACACATATATAACACACAAGTACACACATATAACACACATATATAACACACAAGTACACACATATAACACACATATATAACACACAAGTACACACATATAACACACATATATAACACACAAGTACACACATATATAACACACAAGTACACACATATAACACACATATATAACACACAAGTACACACATATAACACACATATATAACACACAAGTACACACATATAACACACATATATAACACACAAGTACACACATATATAACACACATATATAACACACAAGTACACACATATATAACACACAAGTACACACATATAACATACATATATAACATACATATATAACACACAAGTACACACATATAACACACATATATAACACACATATATAACACACAAGTACACACATATAACATACATATATAACACACAAGTACACACATATAACACACATATATAACACACAAGTACACACATATAACACACAAGTACACACATATAACACACATATATAACACACAAGTACACACATATATAACACACATATATAACACACAAGTACACACATATAACACACATATATAACACACAAGTACACACATATAACACACATATATAACACACAAGTACACACATATATAACACACAAGTACACACATATAACACACATATATAACACACAAGTACACACATATAACACACATATATAACACACAAGTACACACATATATAACACACAAGTACACACATATAACACACATATATAACACACATGTACACACATATAACACACAAGTACACACATATAACACACATATATAACACACAAGTACACACATATATAACACACAAGTACACACATATAACACACATATATAACACACAAGTACACACATATAACACACATACATAACACACAAGTACACACATATAACACACATATATAACACACAAGTACACACATATAACACACATATATAACACACAAGTACACACATATATAACACACAAGTACACACATATAACACACATATATAACACACAAGTACACACATATAACACACATATATAACAACACAGTCACACATATAACACACCAAGTACACACATATAACACAACATATATAACACACAATACACACATATAAACACACATATATAACACACAAGTACACACATATACCACACAAGTACACACATATTACACACAAGTACACACATATAAACACACAAGTAACACACATATTAACACACAAGTACACACATATAAACACACATATATAACACACAAGGTACACACATATAACACACTATATATAACACACAAGTACACACATATAACACACAAGTAGGGACAACACATATAACACACAAGTACACACAAGTACACACATATAACACACAAGTACACACAATATAACACACATATATAACACACAAGTACACCACATATATACACACAAGTACACACTATATACACACAATATATAACACACCAACACAAGTACACACATATAACACACATATATAACACACAAGTACACACATATAACACACATATATAACACACAAGTACACACATATAACACACAAGTACACACATATATAACACACAAGTACACACATATAACACACAAATATAACACACAAGTACACACATATAACACACATATATAACACACAAGTACACACATATAACACACAAGTAACACACATATATACACACAAGTACACACATATAACACACATATATAACACACAAGTACACACATATAACACACAAGTACACACATATAACACACATATATAACACACAAGTACACACATATATAACACACATATATAACACACAAGTACACACATATATAACACACATATATAACACACAAGTACACACATATAACACACATATATAACACACAAGTACACACATATAACACACATATATAACACACAAGTACACACATATAACACACATATATAACACACAAGTACACACATATAACACACATATATAACACACAAGTACACACATATATAACACACAAGTACACACATATATAACACACATATATAACACACAAGTACACACATATATAACACACATATATAACACACAAGTACACACATATATAACACACAAGTACACACATATATAACACACATATATAACACACAAGTACACACATATAACACACATATATAACACACAAGTACACACATATAACACACATATATAACACACAAGTACACACATATAACACACAAGTACACACATATAACACACATATATAACACACAAGTACACACATATATAACACACATATATAACACACAAGTACACACATATATAACACACATATATAACACACAAGTACACACATATATAACACACATATATAACACACAAGTACACACATATATAACACACAAGTACACACATATATAACACACATATATAACACACAAGTACACACATATATAACACACATATATAACACACAAGTACACACATATAACACACATATATAACACACAAGTACACACATATATAACACACATATATAACACACAAGTACACACATATATAACACACATATATAACACACAAGTACACACATATATAACACACATATATAACACACAAGTACACACATATATAACACACAAGTACACACATATAACACACATATATAACACACAAGTACACACATATAACACACATATATAACACACAAGTACACACATATAACACACATATATAACACACAAGTACACACATATAACACACATATATAACACACAAGTACACACATATATAACACACATATATAACACACAAGTACACACATATAACACACATATATAACACACAAGTACACACATATAACACACATATATAACACACAAGTACACACATATATAACACACATATATAACACACAAGTACACACATATAACACACATATATAACACACAAGTACACACATATATAACACACATATATAACACACAAGTACACACATATATAACACACATATATAACACACAAGTACACACATATATAACACACATATATAACACACAAGTACACACATATATAACACACAAGTACACACATATAACACACATATATAACACACAAGTACACACATATATAACACACATATATAACACACAAGTACACACATATAACACACATATATAACACACAAGTACACACATATATAACACACATATATAACACACAAGTACACACATATAACACACATATATAACACACAAGTACACACATATAACACACATATATAACACACAAGTACACACATATAACACACATATATAACACACAAGTACACACATATATAACACACAAGTACACACATATATAACACACATATATAACACACAAGTACACACATATATAACACACAAGTACACACATATAACACACATATATAACACACAAGTACACACATATATAACACACATATATAACACACAAGTACACACATATAACACACATATATAACACACAAGTACACACATATAACACACATATATAACACACAAGTACACACATATATAACACACAAGTACACACATATATAACACACAAGTACACACATATATAACACACATATATAACACACAAGTACACACATATATAACACACATATATAACACACAAGTACACACATATAACACACATATATAACACACAAGTACACACATATATAACACACATATATAACACACATATATAACACACATATAACACACATATATAACACACAAGTACACACATATATAACACACATATATAACACACAAGTACACACATATATAACACACATATATAACACACAAGTACACACATATAACACACATATATAACACACATATATAACACACAAGTACACACATATATAACACACAAGTACACACATATAACACACATATATAACACACATATATAACACACAAGTACACACATATATAACACACAAGTACACACATATATAACACACATATATAACACACAAGTACACACATATATAACACACAAGTACACACATATATAACAACACATATATAACACACAAGTACACAAATATAACACACATATATAACACACATATATAACACACATATATAACACACAAGTACACACATATATAACACACATATATAACACACAAGTACACACATATAACACACATATATAACACACAAGTACACACATATATAACACACATATATAACACACAAGTACACACATATATAACACACAATAGTAACACACATATAACACACATATATAACACACAAGTACACACATATAAACACACATATATAACACACAAGTACACACATATATAACACACATAGTACACACATAGTAACACACATATATAACACACAAGTACACACATATATAACACACATATATAACACACAAGTACACACATATAACACACATATATAACACACAAGTACACACATATAAAACACACAATATACACACATAGTATACACACATATATAACACACAAGTACACACATTATATACACACATATATAACACACATAGATACACACATAGTACACCACATATATAACACACATATATAACACACATATACACACATATATAACACACAAGTACACACATATAACACACATATATAACACACAAGTACACACATATATAACACACAAGTACACACATATATAACACACATATATAACACACAAGTACACACATATAACACACATATATAACACACAAGTACACACATATATAACACACATATATAACACACATATATAACACACATATATAACACACAAGTACACACATATAACACACATATATAACACACATATATAACACACATATATAACACACATATATAACACACATATATAACACACATATATAACACACATATATAACACACAAGTACACACATATAACACACAAGTACACACATATAACACACATATAACACACATATATAACACACATATATACACACATATATAACACACATATATAACACACATATATAACACACATATATAACACACAAGTACACACATATATAACACACATATATAACACACATATATAACACACATATATAACACACAAGTACACACATATAACACACATATATAACACACAAGTACACACATATATAACACACATATATAACACACATATATAACACACATATATAACACACATATAACACACATATATAACACACAAGTACACACATATATAACACACATATATAACACACATATATAACACACATATATAACACACATATATAACACACATATATAACACACATATATAACACACATATAACACACACATATATAACACACAAGTACACACATATATAACACACATATATAACACACATATATAACACACAAGTACACACATATAACACACATATATAACACACAAGTACACACATATATAACACACATATATAACACACATATATAACACACATATAACACACATATATAACACACAAGTACACACATATATAACACACACATATAACACACATATATAACACACAAGTACACACATATATAACACACATATATAACACACAAGTACACACATATAACACACATATATAACACACAAGTACACACATATATAACACACATATATAACACACAAGTACACACATATATAACACACATATATAACACACATATATAACACACATATATAACACACATATAACACACATATATAACACACAAGTACACACATATATAACACACACATATAACACACATATATAACACACACATATATAACACACATATATAACACACATATATAACACACATATAACACACATATATAACACACAAGTACACACATATATAACACACACATATAACACACATATATAACACACAAGTACACACATATATAACACACATATATAACACACAAGTACACACATATAACACACATATATAACACACAAGTACACACATATATAACACACATATATAACACACAAGTACACACATATATAACACACATATATAACACACAAGTACACACATATAACACACATATATAACACACAAGTACACACATATATAACACACATATATAACACACAAGTACACACATATAACACACATATATAACACACAAGTACACACATATATAACACACATATATAACACACAAGTACACACATATAACACACATATATAACACACAAGTACACACATATATAACACACATATATAACACACAAGTACACACATATAACACACATATATAACACACAAGTACACACATATAACACACACATATAACACACATATATAACACACAAGTACACACATATAACACACATATAACTACACATAACACAGAGACTTTAGTTTCACTATGAACCTTGCTGCAGCTGAGTGACAGCCTGTGCTGACGTCATTGCTGGCTGCCGTTGCCAGGGGTAACCTCTCTGGCAAGCGACCAGCAACAAAAAAAGGCGACTGAAGCTCCGCCCCCTAGGCCTCCTGTAACTCTGACGTCAATGGACGTCAGCCGTGAGAAGCCGCCGCTGCTGGTGCGGGAGCCTTGGTTGTGAGCTGGGCACACGGCTGCTGGCTGCTCGGGCACGCTCTCTGTGACTTTTTATGTATCAGCCTCGCTCCTCGGGTCACTATGTATGAGGCTCCGCTGCTGCCCCGAGGAACCAACTCAGGACTCGCTGTGGGCACCCGGGCACTGGCTGCGGACCTGTGACTGGCGGCGCCTGCCCTCCTGCTGTGCCAGTTGGTGCCACGGTCCTGGGTCCCAGCATGGTCATGGCGGACTGTCAGAGGCATGTGCAGCGGGGTCCTGTCCGGGTGGGATTTTATGACATAGAGCGCACTTTAGGCAAAGGGAACTTCGCTGTGGTGAAGCTGGCACGGCACCGGATCACCAAAACCGAGGTAAGTCCCCTGGTAACTTGTGCTGGGGCAATGGTCACCCAGCTCTTACTGTGTAATATGTGTTATATAGGTACCCCCATGTGTCTAATGCCACCCAGCTCCTACTGATATAGGTACCCCCATGTGTCTAATGCCACCCAGCTCCTACTGATATAGGTACCCCCATGTGTCTAATGCCACCCAGCTCCTACTGATATAGGTACCCCCATGTGTCTAATGCCACCCAGCTCCTACTGATATAGGTACCCCCATGTGTCTAATGCCACCCAGCTCCTACTGATATAGGTACCCCATGTGTCTAATGCCACCCAGCTCCTACTGATATAGGTACCCCCATGTGTCTAATGCCACCCAGCTCCTACTGATATAGGTACCCCATGTGTCTAATGCCACCCAGCTCCTACTGATATAGGTACCCCCATGTGTCTAATGCCACCCAGCTCCTACTGATATAGGTACCCCATGTGTCTAATGCCACCCAGCTCCTACTGATATAGGTACCCCCATGTGTCTAATGCCACCCAGCTCCTACTGATATAGGTACCCCCATGTGTCTAATGCCACCCAGCTCCTACTGATATAGGTACCCCCATGTGTCTAATGCCACCCAGCTCCTACTGATATAGGTACCCCCATGTGCCTAATGCCACCCAGCTCCTACTGATATAGGTACCCCATGTGTCTAATGCCACCCAGCTCCTACTGATATAGGTACCCCCATGTGTCTAATGCCACCCAGCTCCTACTGATATAGGTACCCCCATGTGTCTAATGCCACCCAGCTCCTACTGATATAGGTACCCCCATGTGCCTAATGCCACCCAGCTCCTACTGATATAGGTACCCCATGTGTCTAATGCCACCCAGCTCCTACTGATATAGGTACCCCCATGTGTCTAATGCCACCCAGCTCCTACTGATATAGGTACCCCATGTGTCTAATGCCACCCAGCTCCTACTGATATAGGTACCCCCATGTGTCTAATGCCACCCAGCTCCTACTGATATAGGTACCCCATGTGTCTAATGCCACCCAGCTCCTACTGATATAGGTACCCCCATGTGTCTAATGCCACCCAGCTCCTACTGATATAGGTACCCCCATGTGTCTAATGCCACCCAGCTCCTACTGATATAGGTACCCCCATGTGTCTAATGCCACCCAGCTCCTACTGATATAGGTACCCCATGTGTCTAATGCCACCCAGCTCCTACTGATATAGGTACCCCCATGTGTCTAATGCCACCCAGCTCCTACTGATATAGGTACCCCCATGTGTCTAATGCCACCCAGCTCCTACTGATATAGGTACCCCCATGTGTCTAATGCCACCCAGCTCCTACTGATATAGGTACCCCCATGTGTCTAATGCCACCCAGCTCCTACTGATATAGGTACCCCCATGTGTCTAATGCCACCCAGCTCCTACTGATATAGGTACCCCATGTGTCTAATGCCACCCAGCTCCTACTGATATAGGTACCCCCATGTGTCTAATGCCACCCAGCTCCTACTGATATAGGTACCCCCATGTGTCTAATGCCACCCAGCTCCTACTGATATAGGTACCCCCATGTGTCTAATGCCACCCAGCTCCTACTGATATAGGTACCCCCATGTGTCTAATGCCACCCAGCTCCTACTGATATAGGTATCCATGTGCTTAATGCCACCAGCCCTTACTGTGTATATAGGTGCTTAATGCCACCAGCTCTTACTGTGTAATATGTGTTATATAGGTACCCCCATGTGTCTAATGCCACCCAGCTCCTACTGATATAGGTATCCATGTGCTTAATGCCACCAGCCCTTACTGTGTATATGGGTGCTTAATGCCACCAGCTCGTACTGTGTAATATGTGTTATATAGGTACCCCCATGTGTCTAATGCCACCCAGCTCCTACTGATATAGGTACCCCCATGTGTCTAATGCCACCCAGCTCCTACTGATATAGGTACCCCCATGTGTCTAATGCCACCCAGCTCCTACTGATATAGGTACCCCATGTGCCTAATGCCACCCAGCTCCTACTGATATAGGTACCCCCATGTGTCTAATGCCACCCAGCTCCTACTGATATAGGTACCCCCATGTGCCTAATGCCACCCAGCTCCTACTGATATAGGTACCCCCATGTGTCTAATGCCACCCAGCTCCTACTGATATAGGTACCCCATGTGCTTAATGCCACCAGCCCTTACTGTGTATATAGGTGCTTAATGCCACCAGCTTTTACTGTGTAATAATGTGTTATATAGGTAACAATGTGCTTAATTCCACCCAGCTCCTACTGTGTACTAATATGTGCTATATAGGTACCCCCATGTGCGCAATGCCACCCAGCTGCTACTGCTATAGGTGCCCATGTGCCTAATGTCACCCAACTCCTACTGTGTAGTAATATGTGCTATATACTGTTACCCATATGCCTAATGCCACCCAGTTTCTACTGCTATAGGTGTCTAATGTCACCAAACCCCTGTTATAGGTGCCCATGTGCCTGTCGACCAACTCCTACTGCTATAGGTGCCTAATGTCACCCAACTCCTACTGTGTAGTAATATGTGCTATATACTGGTACCCATATGCCTAATGCCACTCAGTTTCTACTGCTATAGGTGCCTAATGTCACCGAACCCCTGTTATAGGTTCCTATGTGCCTGTCGACAAACTCCTACTGCTATAGGTGCCCATGTGTCTAATGTCACCCATCTTCTGTGTAATATGTGCTATAGGTGCCCATGTGCTTAATGCCACCAGCCCTTACTGTGTATATAGGTGCTTAATGCCACCAGCTTTTACTGTGTAATAATGTGTTATATAGGTAACAATGTGCTTAATTCCACCCAGCTCCTACTGTTTACTAATATGTGCTATATAGGTACCCCCATGTGCCCAATGCCACCCAGCTGCTACTGCTATAGGTGCCTAATGTCACCCAACTCCTACTGTGTAGTAATATGTGCTATATACTGTTACCCATATGCCTAATGCCACCCAGTTTCTACTGCTATAGGTGTCTAATGTCACCAAACCCCTGTTATAGGTGCCCATGTGCCTGTCGACCAACTCCTACTGCTATAGGTGCCTAATGTCACCCAACTCCTACTGTGTAGTAATATGTGCTATATACTGGTACCCATATGCCTAATGCCACCCAGTTTCTACTGCTATAGGTGCCTAATGTCACCGAACCCCTGTTATAAGTTCCCATGTGCCTGTCGACCAACTCCTACTGCTATAGGTGCCCATGTGTCTAATGTCACCCATCTTCTGTGTAATATGTGCTATAGGTGCCCATGTGCCTAACGCCACCCAGCTCCTACTGTGTAATAATGTTATATGCTATAGGTGCCCATGTTCTTAATGTCACACAACTCCTACTGTGTAATATGTGCTATAGGTGTCCATGGGCCTAATGTCACCCAACTCCTACTTCTATAGGTGCCTAATGTCACCCAACTCATACTATGTAATAATGTTATGTGCTATTGGTGCCCATGTACCTAATGTCACCCAACTCTTACTATGTAATAATATGTGCTATAGGTGCCCATGTGCCTAATGTCACCCAACTCCTACTGTGTAATATATGCTATATGTGCCCATGTGCCTAATGTCACCCAACTCATACTGTGTAATAAATATTGCTAT
Source organism: Bombina bombina (assembly GCF_027579735.1). Lineage (NCBI taxonomy): Eukaryota > Metazoa > Chordata > Amphibia > Anura > Bombinatoridae > Bombina > Bombina bombina. Next base: position 6,797,826 of record NC_069506.1, on the reverse strand, counting down.
AGGTGCCCATGTGCCTAATGTCACCCAACTCCTGCTGTGTAATAATATGTGCTAGTAGGTACCCATTTATCTAATGTCACCCAACTCCTGCTTTGTAATAAAATGTGCTATAGGTACCCATGTATCTGTCACCCAACAGCTGCAGTGCCTTAGGGTAATAATGTTATGTGCTATAGGTGCCCATCTTCTGATGTTTCCTAATTTCACTTACTCCTGCAGTGAAACAATATATGCCAGACCATTAACTCCCACTCAGGCCCATAACTATAACATTGAGGTCAACCATCTTTTTCAGGTCCTTATTGGACATTATCATTAGTTATTTGTAGACCACCAACATAATATTTTACATGCTGGATACATAATTCCAGGATTGTCACTTTTGTCATTATTACTACTTGTAACAGTACATGTCAGACACCAAACCTGCCCTATTGGCATAAAGCTAAACTCACATGTTCCCTGCAGAGCATTAGTGCTGGATACCTATCTCCTGATCATAAGGTCACCCAGATCCTGCAGTGCCTCATTGTAACCACAACAATCTGGTTGCTATCACCTGGCTAGTACCACATTGTAACATTATAGATGTCACCCAGTTCCTGCAGTGTGATTGTGTGCAAGATCCCTGCTCAGCGTCATTGTCACCTCACAACTAGAGACCTGGATCTGATCTGGTACTGAGCATAAAGTAAGGTCACTAACTCCTGATTTATATTCCAGTAGAATAATAGGTTATCTGATGCTACAATACCATATGAATATGTTGGTCACCTATGCCGTTTAGCTTGCTACTGGGTATATGAGATTCTGCAATACTGGCAGTGCGCACTTGTTTGTCATAAGAGTCTGTTGTCCCATCTCTTGTGGTGTTGTAACACAACAAAAGCTGCTGTCACATGGAATCTTATGGCAGACCCAGATGTCTATGCTTGACACAGTGATACCACTGACTGCAATGGAAGTTTTTATGATCACCTTACTCCTGTGGTGCCTGAATGCCGTAGGTAGGAGTCACATCAGGGTTACCATCTGCCCCTCTTAGGTGGTAACACAACACTTGTCTACTGGGGGTTTAAGCTATGTCACATATATCTGTTAATCATCACATTCCTGTTGCTATTTGCGGTCACTTGTGTCTGTGCTTCAGTAGTGTCAGGAAGAAAAGATTCACAACTGGATGTGATATAATAATCACCAAACCCAAAACTAGTAATGTGCTCTGTCTTCCTATGGTTTAGGCATCTGATAGGTATTTACTTTCTGTGTTGTTGGTTATCAGATCTGTGTAATGCTATGTGACGTACAACAATACAATTATTTGGGTATAAACCCCTGATCATATACATCTCCTTGTGTTGTGTTTATCACATGTGCAGGATAAATGTGATCGTGGTCAGTATACACTGCAATCAGAAATCCGTTGTCTGTTTAAATGTACCAATTCCTTATCTCAATGTATGTTTCTGAATGTTTAAAGTACCAAAAAGAATTTTCCTTGTTCTTTCTGTAGACCTTGTTCTGCTTTGGAGCTAAATGTGATAAACTTCCGTGTTAATATTAAATGTTGTTGATTTGTGGAGATAGAGCGTAGTTTATCTTATTTCAATACTGAATTCATTTTACAAACTCTGAGAAGGTTATCAATGTAACTGTTTCAACTCGACATTATCATGACATTGACAATGCATATTTTTTTGGTTATTTTGTAGATATTATTATTATTATTATTATTATTATTATTATTATTATAATAATATTAAGAATAATATGTTTATGATATGTAATAATGAAGCCTGTGTTTCTGAAGGAAATGTTTCCAATAGGTAACAACAAACATTTTCATTGTTTGAGTAGATATATGAACAAATGCTAATATATATGTGTATATAACTGAGTATAAAAGCAAACTTCTAGGCAAGAAGGGCATTTAATAGTCTTGCCCCTCTCTGAGAGCCATGTAGTAAAGGTTGGCTAATGTTTTCCATCATGATACTAAATGTCTCTGTATTAAGTTCTTAATGTAAACTGTCCGAAGGCTGGACCCAAGGGGTAACGGTTCTGAGCATTGTGTCGCAGAGCGTATACCCTTATAATGTGTGTATGTAATGTATATGTAACGTGCATGCATTATGTATGACACATGCATTCATGTATATGGGTATATGTGACACGTGCATGCATTAGTGTATATGGGTATATGTGACACGTGCATGCATTAGTGTATATGGGTATATGTGACACGTGCATGCATGCATGCATGCATGTAATGTATATGTTACGGGCATGCATTATGTATATGTGACACGTGCATGCATTCATGTACATGGGTATATGTGACACATGCATTAATACATTTGGGTATATATGACACGTGCATGCATTAATGCATATGGGTATATGTGACACGTGACGTGCATGCATTAATGTATGTTATATGTGACACGTGCATGCAATATTGTAAACTGGCCGTAGGCTGGACCCAAGGGGTAAAGGTTCTGAGGATTGTGTCGCAGAGTGTATACCCTTATAATGTGTGTATGCAATGTATATGTTATATGTGTCATCTGCATGCATACATGTAATGTATATGTGACATGTGCATGCATTAATGTTTGTGACACGTGCATGCATTAATGTTTGTGACACGTGCATGCATTAATGTTTGTGACACGTGCATGCATTAATGTATATGTGACACGTCCATTCACTAATGTATATGCGACACGTCCATGCATTAATGTATATGTGACACGTGCATGCATGAATGTATATGGGTATATGTGACGCATGAATGTATATGGGTATATGTGACGCATGAATGTATATGGGTATATGCGACACGTGCATGCATTAATGTATATGGGTATATGTGACACATGCATGCATTAATGTATATGTGACGCATGAATGTATATGGGTATATGACGCATGAATGTATATGGGTATATGACGCATGAATGTATATGGGTATATGTGATGCATGAATGTATATGGGTATATGTGATGCATGAATGTATATGTGACACGTGCATGCATTAATGTATATGGGTATATGTGACACATGCATGCATTAATGTATATGGGTATATGTGACGCATGAATGTATATGGGTATATGTGACGCATGAATGTATATGGGTATATGTGACGCATGAATGTATATGGGTATATGTGACGCATGAATGTATATGGGTATATGTGATGCATGAATGTATATGTGATGCATGAATGTATATGTGATGCATGAATGTATATGTGACGCATGAATGTATATGGGTATATGTGATGCATGAATGTATATGTGACGCATGAATGTATATGGGTATATGTGATGCATGAATGTATATGTGACACGTGCATGCATTAATGTATATGGGTATATGTGACGCATGAATGTGTATGGGTATATGCGACACGTGCATGCATTAATGTATAAGGGTATTTGGACACGTGCATACATTAATGTTTATGTGACACCTGCATACATGTCATATATATATATATGTATATGTGTGTGTGTGTATATATATATATATATATATATATATATATATATATATATATATATATATATATATATATAGTGTGTGTGTTTATATATATATATATATATATATATATATATATATAGTGTGTGTGTGTGTGTATGTATATATATATATATATATATATATATATAGTGTGTGTGTATATATGTATATATGTATGTGTGTGTATATATATATATATATATATATATATATATATATATATATATATATATATATATATATATATATATATATATATATATATAGTGTGTGTGTTTATATATATATATATATATATATATATATATATATATAGTGTGTGTGTTTATATATATATATATATATATATATATATATATATATATATATATAGTGTGTGTGTGTGTGTATGTATATATATATATATATATATATATAGTGTGTGTGTATATATGTATATATGTATGTGTGTGTGTATATATATATATATATATATATATATATATATATATATATATATATATATATATATATATATATATATATATATATATATATATATATATATATATAGTGTGTGTGTTTATATATATATATATATATATATATATATATATATATATATATATATATATATAGTGTGTGTATGTATATATATATATATATATATATAGTGTGTGTGTATATATGTATATATGTATGTGTGTGTATATATATATATATATATATATATATATATATATATATATATATATATATATATATATATATATAGTGTGTGTGTTTATATATATATATATATATATATATATATATATATATATATATATATATATATATATATATATATATATATATATATATATATATATATATATATAGTGTGTGTGTGTGTGTGTGTGTGTGTATGTATATATATATATATATATATATATATATATATATATAGTGTGTGTGTATATATGTATATATGTATGTGTGTGTGTATATATATATATATATATATATATATATATATATATATATATATATATATATATATATTAGTATGTGTGTGTATGTGTACGTGCAAGATACATGGTAAATGATCTGTGTATAAGAGATATACACATACACACATACAACATATACACAGATCATTTACCATGTATCTTGCACTTTTCAGTAGCAGCTGGTTTTCTTGTATTTATTTGCGCCAACAGGTTGCTCAGCACTGTGCAGCCGTAATCTCTGTTTCCTGACTTGGTACCAAGTCTTACAAATGCTGGTCGACCAGTGCTGTAATCTGTTATTATTCATTATCGCTCTGGGTTTCTTGAATGTTTGCAACTTCAGAATTAGTGACCTGAAAATATCTCATTCCATTGAACAAGTATTCCATAAAAGTAAAAACCTATTTCTGGTTGGCTTGTTAGCTGACATAAATATAAAATGTTTTGGTTTTGTAGTTTTAAATTAATTCAAAGGACTGTAATATGTGTCCCAAGATAATAAAAATATATAGGTCTAGAAATGGCTTTGTGAACAACCCCCTACTTGTAATAGATCAGCATGGTCGTTTGCAGAAATACAGATATCACAAGTGTACTTTAATACAACATTTTATTGGCGTGGGTGTAGTTTTTTTTTTTATTTGAGTTTTCAGCAGTACTAAAATATTTTTTTATTTTTTTTTAAACACATATTTAGTATATTAAAAAAACTATTCGGTTGTTGGATCTATTGTGTATTCTATACTTTGTAATTATGCTATTTCCCCTAAAAAAGATTAAAAAAAAAATAGAAGATCAGGTGCTAAAAATGATTTTTAATGTCACATAAGGAACTAAATGGTTTCCCAGGAAACAGATACAATAAATACAACTATAATTTTATGATACTGAGCAGAGTCTTATGTACGTGCAGGTTTAACAAACCGCGTGGCACCTGGACCAAAACATCCAGTTATCTTTGCATATTTTGACCTGACACCCATTCAACCTCAGGTTTTCAGCATCTGGATCACAAACCAAAATGGGGTCACCAAGAACAGGAGTGTGCATGTGTTTTTGCTGCCTCTGTACATCAGCTTAGTTGTTACTGTTTATATTTATTTATAGGTTTATTTTTTTATCATTTTTCTGCTCAGATTAGGGGTCCTGAAGGTACAAATCCCTGGGGAATGGCTATGCACACTGAGGAGGGGTTAATGAGGGTCTTTAGCTCTGAGGAAGACTTTATCACTCATTTCCCAGCGGAGGAGCAGGTAGCAGATGCAATACTCTAGTTGTAAGAGGGTCAGCAGCTTTATACTATGTTCATAATTTGGGTCACTGTTAAGTTACTAATTTAAACAGAAGACATCGACCTGTGGCTTTACCATAAGGTCAGAGAACAAAGTTATTTTCCTTTAGCGGAATCTGTGCACCAGGAGGCTTCAGTCTCATTGCGCATTCTGCTGATTTCAGGTTTTCCGTAAAGAAAAGTGAGTAACGCTGCTGGCGTGAGACGCAATAGGACTTGCTGGATTACCGTGTTCCCTGCTCTCTGGCCTCACAATGAAACTAAAGTGTTTTTAGGGTATTTTTCTTTTGTCTGTCACAGAGCCGGTTAGACGTACGGTTGGAAATTAAAAGCACCGCAGTACCTCTTTGTTGGCTGATAAAAAGGCTTTTTATACTCTTGGCTGTATTATTTTACTTCTCTTGTTATCCTGAGTGCAGAGGAAATCCTTCGGGTAACAGTGACTTGCATTGTGCGCACTACGCTTGTGGCATTAATCGGGCAGCTTTTTGTGCCGTTTTCTTGCTTGCCCAAAGTTACAATATATTGTCACTTGTTTTCAAAACAGAGAGAAACTTTCTGTGGCCCTACAGAGTCTGGATAGTGCCCTGCGGGGGGTCAGTAATTCGTTTGTTTAATGGCTGCTATACTATTTATTTATTACTATATTATTCATTTTAGTTTGTTCTTTTATCTCTGTGCAAACAGATGCAACATTTGTCGCTGTCTAATCACAAAAGCATTGTATCCAGCTCTTTCATGTGAGTGGCCTTTTGTAATCACTTACAGGGCCAATTAATTAGAAATTCTGTTAAAGGGACACACACTTTTTTTTTCTCATGTAGAACATACAATGTTCCAATTTACTTCTATCTAATTTGCTTTGTTCCCAATCCCTTGAAATAATTTGTTGACGAGCATACCTAGATAGGCTCAGAGCTGGAAGCTAGCTACTGATTGGTGGCTGCACATATGTGACTTTTGTCATTGGCTTGAGGATGTGTACAGCTACCTAGTGCATTGCTGCTTCTACAATAAAGGATACCAAGAGAATGAAGCACATTTGTTGTTAGAACATACTATTTTAATATGAATAATAAAAGAAGAAATGTGGGGTTTCATTTCCCTTTTTATTTAAATGAAAAATGTTTGCCATTTATACAAACAATTAAATAAGTAATTCTGTGGGAATATACGTATGTGTGTGTGTATATGTATGTGTGTGTATGTATATATATATATATATATATATATATATATATG
>NC_069506.1:6778290-6785790 GCF_027579735.1 Bombina bombina | reverse complement strand
TATTTTTTGTAAATACTTTTTTATATCTTTTCATGTGACAACACTGAAGAAATGACACTTTGCTACAATGTAAAGTAGTGAGTGTATAGCCTGTATAACAGTATAACTTTGCTGTCCCCACAAAAAAAAAACCACACAGCCATTAATGTCTAAACCGTTGGCAACACTTTTTTGTGTGGCCACCAATATTTTCCAGCACTGCCTTAACCCTCTTGGACATGGAGTTCACCAGAGCTTCACAGATTGCCACTGGAGTCCTCTTCCACTCCTCCTTGACGACAACACAGAGCTGATGGATGTTAGAGACCTTGCGCTCCCCCCACCTTCCATTTGAGGATGTCCCACAGATGCTCAATAGGGTATTGGTCTGGAGACATGCTTGGCCAGTCCATCACCTTTACCCTCAGCTTCTTTAGCAAGACGGTGGTCATCTTGGAGGTGTGTTTGGGGTCATTACTGCGAAGGGAGGGGATCACGCTCTGCTTCAGTATGTCACAGTACATGTTGGCATTCATGGTTCCCTCAATGAACTGTAGCTCCCCAGTGCCGGCAGCACTCATGCAGGCCTAGACCAAAACACTCCCACCACCATGCTTGACTGTAGGCAAGACACACTTGTCTTTGTACTCCTCACGTTTGCCGCCACACACGCTTGACACCATCTGAACCAAATAAGTTTACCTTGGTCTCATTGGACCACAGGTCATGGTTCCAGTAATCCATGTCCTTAGTCTGCTTGTCTTCAGCAAACTGGGGGCTTACTTGTGCATCATCTTTAGAAGAGGCTTCCTTCTGTGATGACAGCCATGCAGACCAATTTGACGCAGTGTGCGGGGTATGGTCTGAGCACTGACAGGCTGACCCCCCGCCCCCACCTCTTCAATCTCTGCAGCAATGCTGGCAGCACTCATACATCTATTTCCCAAAGACAACCTCTGGATATGACGCTGAGCATGTGCACTCAACATTTTTGGTTGACCATGGCGAGGCCTGTTCTGAGTGGAACCTATCCTGTGAAACTGCTGTATGGTCTTGCCCACCGTGCTGCAGCTCAGTTTCAGGGTCTTGGCAATCTTATAGCCTAGGCCATCTTTATGTAGAGCAACAATTCTTTTTTTCAGATCCTCAGAGTTTTTTGCCATGGGGTGCCATGTTGAACTTCCAGTGACCAGTATTAGAGAGTGTGGAGTGATAACACCAAATTTAAAGGGACACTCAATCAAAATTAAACTTATTATTCAGATAGAGCATGCCATTTTAAATAACTTTCCAATTTACTCCCATTAATGGGACATTAAACACTAAATACATGCTAGATAGAATGATGCATTAAAAAAAAAAGATTAGTCCATGGCTAACATGTTGATGTATTTTTTAAAGTTTCATTAGTTGTTTAAAAAGTGACAAAATAAGTGTAAAGTTTTAGTGTCTATAAAACACTGGGAGCTGCCATGTTGTAACTTGTGTTACCTTCTCTGCTGTGGCCAATTAGAGACAGTTATAAATAGGTCACTAGAGTGTACAGCCAATGGTTGTGCTGGATTTAACAGAGTTCTGCACTTCCATTTCTAACAGGAACTGAAAAGCTCACAATTTCAGAATGGAATTACAGGCAAAGAGGACAAAATAAATAATGAAAATATATTGCAGAGTTGTTTTATATATACAATTTATCATTTCTTTCATGTAATTAGCAAGAGTCCATGAGCTAGTGACGTATGGGATATACATTCCTACCAGGAGGGGCAAAGTTTCCCAAACCTCAAAATGCCTATAAATACACCCCTCACCACACCCACAATTCAGTTTTTACAAACTTTGCCTCCGATGGAGGTGGTGAAGTAAGTTTGTGCTAGATTCTACGTTGATATGCGCTCCGCAGCAAGTTGGAGCCCGGTTTTCCTCTCAGCGTGCAGTGAATGTCAGAGGGATGTGAGGAGAGTATTACCTATTTGAATGCAGTGATCTCCTTCTACGGGGTCTATTTCATAGGTTCTCTGTTATCGGTCGTAGAGATTCATCTCTTACCTCCCTTTTCAGATCGACGATATACTCTTATATATACCATTACCTCTGCTGATTCTCGTTTCAGTACTGGTTTGGCTTTCTACAAACATGTAGATGAGTGTCCTGGGGTAAGTAAATCTTATTTTCTGTGACACTCTAAGCTATGGTTGGGCACTTTGTTTATAAAGTTCTAAATATATGTATTCAAACATTTATTTGCCTTGACTCAGAATGTTCAACTTTCCTTATTTTTCAGACAGTCAGTTTCATATTTGGGATAATGCATTTGATTTAATCATTTTTTCTTACCTTCAAAAATTTGACTATTTTCCCTGTGGGCTGTTAGGCTCGCGGGGGCTGAAAATGCTTCATTTTATTGCGTCATTCTTGGCGCGGACTTTTTTGGCGCAAAAATTCTTTTCCGTTTCCGGCGTCATACGTGTCGCCGGAAGTTGCGTCATTTTTTGACGTTATTTTGCGCCAAAAATGTCGGCGTTCCGGATGTGGCGTCATTTTTGGCGCCAAAAAGCATTTAGGCGCCAAATAATGTGGGCGTCTTATTTGGCGCTAAAAAATATGGGCGTCGCTTTTGTCTCCACATTATTTAAGTCACATTTTTCATTGCTTCTGGTTGCTAGAAGCTTGTTCTTTGGCATTTTTTCCCATTCCTGAAACTGTCATTTAAGGAATTTGATCAATTTTGCTTTATATGTTGTTGTTTTTTTCTCTTACATATTGCAAGATGTCTCACGTTGCATCTGAGTCAGAAGATACTACAGGAAAATCGCTGTCTAGTGCTGGATCTACCAAAGCTAAGTGTATCTGCTGTAAACTTTTGGTAGCTATTCCTCCAGCTGTTGTTTGTATTGATTGCCATGACAAACTTGTTAATGCAGATAATATTTCCTTTAGTAAAGTACCATTGCCTGTTGCAGTTCCTTCAACATCTAAGGTGCAGAATGTTCCTGATGACATAAGAGATTTTGTTTCTGAATCCATAAAGAAGGCTATGTCTGTTATTTCTCCTTCTAGTAAACGTAAAAAATCTTTTAAAACTTCTCTCCCTACAGATGAATTTTTAAATGAACATCATCATTCTGATTCTGATGACTCTTCTGGTTCAGAGGATTCTGTCTCAGAGGTTGATGCTGATAAATCTTCATATTTATTTAAAATGGAATTTATTCGTTCTTTACTTAAAGAAGTTCTAATTGCTTTAGAAATAGAGGATTCTGGTCCTCTTGATACTAATTCTAAACGTTTGGATAAGGTATTTAAATCTCCTGTTGTTATTCCATAAGTTTTTCCTGTTCCTAATGCTATTTCTGCAGTAATTTCCGGGCGAATGGTCTCTTCACCCAGAGGTATTTCTTCAGATCGTTCAAATGTGGGAACTTCCAGAAATAGATTTGATGGCGTCCCATCTAAACAAGAAACTTCCCAGGTATCTGTCCAGATCCCGGGATCCTCAGGCGGAGGCAGTGGATGCATTATCACTTCCTTGGAAGTATCATCCTGCCTATATCTTTCCGGCTCTAGTTCTTCTTCCAAGAGTAATCTCCAAGATTCTGAAGGAATGCTCGTTTGTTCTGCTGGTAGCTCCGGCATGGCCTCACAGATTTTGGTATGCGGATCTTGTCCGGATGGCCTCTTGCCAACCGTGGACTCTTCCGTTAAGACCAGACCTTCTGTCACAAGGTCCTTTTTTCCATCAGGATCTGAAATCCTTAAATTTAAAGGTATGGAGATTGAACGCTTGATTCTTCGTCAAAGAGGTTTCTCTGACGCTGTGATTAATACTATGTTACAGGCTCGTAAATCTGTATCTAGAGAGATATATTATAGAGTCTGGAAGACTTATATTTCTTGGTGTATTTCTCATCATTTTTCTTGGCATTCTTTTAGAATTCCCGAGAATTTTACAGTTTCTTCAGGATGGTTTAGATAAAGGTTTGTCCGCAAGTTCCTTGAAAGGACAAATCTCTGCTCTTTCTGTTCTTTTTCACAGAAAGATTGCTATTCTTCCTGATATTCATTGTTTTGTACAAGCTTTGGTTCGTATAAAACCTGTCATTAAGTCAATTTCTCCTCCTTGGAGTTTGAATTTGGTTCTGGGGGCTCTTCAAGCTCCTCCGTTTGAACCTATGCATTCATTGGACATTAAATTACTTTCTTGGAAAGTTTTGTTCCTTTTGGCCATCTCTTCTGCCAGAAGAGTTTCTGAATTATCTGCTCTTTCTTGTGAGTCTCCTTTTCTGATTTTTCATCAGGATAAGGCGGTGTTGCGGACTTCATTTAAATTTTTTACCTAAAGTTGTAAATTCTAACAACATTAGTAGAGAAATTGTGGTTCCTTCATTATGTCCTAATCCTAAGAATTCTAAGGAGAAATCGTTGCATTCTTTGGATGTTGTTAGAGCTTTGAAATATTATGTTGAAGCTACTAAATCTTTCAGAAAGACTTCTAGTCTATTTGTTATCTTTTCCTGTTCTAGAAAAGGCCAGAAAGCTTCTGCCATTTCTTTGGCATCTTGGTTGAAATCTTTAATTCATCTTGCCTATGTTGAGTCGGGTAAAACTCCGCCTCAGAGAATTACAGCTCATTCTACTAGGTCAGTTTCTACTTCCTGGGCGTTTAGGAATGAAGCTTCGGTTGATCAGATTTGCAAAGCAGCAACTTGGTCCTCTTTGCATACTTTTACTAAATTCTACCATTTTGATGTATTTTCTTCTTAAAGCAGTCTTTGGTAGAAAAGTACTTCAGGCAGCGGTTTCAGTTTGAATCTTCTGCTTATGTTTTTCGTTAAACTTTATTTTGGGTGTGGATTATTTTCAGCAGGAATTGGCTGTCTTTATTTTATCCCTCCCTCTCTAGTGACTCTTGTGTGGAAAGATCCACATCTTGGGTAATCATTATCCCATACGTCACTAGCTCATGGACTCTTGCTAATTACATGAAAGAAAACATAATTTATGTAAGAACTTACCTGATAAATTCATTTCTTTCATATTAGCAAGAGTCCATGAGGCCCGCCCTTTTTTTGTGGTGGTTATGATTTTGTATAAAGCACAATTATTCCAATTCCTTATTTTATATGCTTTCGCACTTTTTTATCACCCCACTTCTTGGCTATTAGTTAAACTGAATTGTGGGTGTGGTGAGGGGTGTATTTATAGGCATTTTGAGGTTTTGGAAACTTTGCCCCTCCTGGTAGGAATGTATATCCCATACGTCACTAGCTCATGGACTCTTGCTAATATGAAAGAAATGAATTTATCAGGTAAGTTCTTACATAAATTATGTTTTTATATTACCATCTCAAAGTGTTTAATGTCCTTTTAACTAAATGTGCACAGTCTTTTTATATTTAAATTTTTTGAGTCACCAGCTCCTACTGAGCATGTGCAAGAATAAGTGTGTATGCATTTGTGAATGGCTGATGGCTGTCACATGGTACGTGTATGCATTTGTAATTGGCTGATGGCTGTCACATGGTACAGGGGGAGTGGAAAAATACATAACTTTTTAAATTGTCAGAAAAAAAAATCTACTACTCATTTGAAGTTCAGACTAAGTGCTATTGCATTGTCTTGTTATCTTGCATTTGTTGATTATGCCAATCTACTGTGTTGACTGGTCCTTTAACACACCTGCTCCCCATTCACACCTGAGACCTTATAACACTAACAAGTCACATGACACCAGGGAGGGAAAATGGCTAATTGGCCCAAATTGGACATTTCCACTTAGGGGTGTACTCACTTTAGTGAGATACACACTATAAATATAAATATATATATATATATATATATATATATATATATATATATATATATATATATGTCTATATACACTGCCATTTGAAGGTTGACATTCCTAGACTTACTTTATGAGAATGCTGAAATTATTTTACTTTTTTTATTTATTGTGTTAGTTAATGTAGCAAAACATAATGTAAGAGAATGTGGCAAAATGTTGTGCTTTAGGCGTTGATGGATAACCTAGATTAGCTATACTTGCGCCTCTCTGTGTTTCACTGATTGTGTTTGCAGTGAAATCAGCAGACTGCGCTGCCAGTTCAGCCTGGAGCGAGTTAGTTTTATGCATTCCTGTCGGATTATGTGTAGGTATGGTAATGAGGGTGAAGTGAGGTGATGCAGGACCCCCCCCCCCATATTGTACATTTTTCTTCATCCTAGAACATGTCATGCAAATGTTGCACGTGTGAGCTTGTACTTAAATAGTAACAAATCTTCATATAGTAAAGTAAGAGAGTTGAGCGCAGATCTGGAGTGTCACTGATGTTTAGAATAAACGACATTCCAGACGTCAGCGCATTCTTACTAATAGGCTGAGAGTGCTGCATATATACAGCTTGTGTGATTCATTAACCCTTTCCCGCTTAGGGCCCTGGGGCATGTAACTGGACCCCAATACTGGGGGCAGCTGTACAACTGCAGGCAGCCCAGAGGCAGAACGTTTCTTCTCTTTCTGTGATGAGATTTTTTTATGAAAATTTTTCTGCAGCTCATTTTTAAATAAAATCCAATTTTAAATGAGAGAGTTACACTAAGGCACCAGTTCAATTGCAATGTGTTGGTTAACATAAAAATGACATTTTTACTGTTTTATAATATAATTGCTTTACATATTAGCTGCATCCAAAAAAATAAATTTTAAATATCTTGAATAAATCTGTTTCCTTTTCTATTGGTCTAACATAGAAATGTAGTAACAAAAAAGATGCAATGCTTATACTAATGTCTTGCATTCAGAATAAACAGCTTTGCAGACTGAGAAAGGCTAGGGGAGCCAATCAACAAGCAATGTGCTGCTGCTTGGAAGCGCTACTGCATATTTGATTGCTCACTTCAAACAGCACTTTGCTCTGGTTGCACTGTGTTAAGGAAAACTTACACAGTGCAGCTAGAGCACAGCTCTGTTTGAAGAGAACTGTCTAATGTGGAGCAGCAGTACAGTTCCTGCATGTGCCCTGTTCTTTCTGCAGACATGCTACATTTTCTGCAATGACATCTCAGATCACTGTATGTTTTGCCTTCGGGGCAGGCTGTTAGTCATGTGCAATATAATTGTATCACATCAGCATGAGTTAAAGGGACAGTAACTGTAATTACAGACATCTATTGTGTTGCTATAGAATATCAGCACTTGTAATGTTTTATTAAACAAATTAACATCCTTTTTACTGCAATTCACCCACCATTTGCCTTATTTGTAGGAGCCAATCAGGGCTTTAGTCCACAGACAACATGGCTAGTTACTGTCATACATTGTTTTGCAGTTGTTATCTGATAAAGCCTAATAGGGACATATATGTAGCAGGGTTAGCCTTGAGGGGTCAGCAGGTGCATCTCAAGTTCTGAGAATTAGAAATTGCTTAATTTTAGAGCTAAATTACAAGAAAAGGGGACAGCATAAGTAATAAAACTATATTGCGAAGTAGTTGCCTTATGCATAACTAAATATTTTGT
>NC_069506.1:6758290-6773290 GCF_027579735.1 Bombina bombina | reverse complement strand
ATACTGTATATGTAAATATGTGTGCCTATATATGTGTAGCTATACTGTGTGTGTATACTGTGTGTGTATACTGTATATGTAAATGTGTGCCTATATATGTGTAACTATACTGTGTGTGTGTATACTGTATATGTAAATATGTGTGCCTATATATGTGTAACTATACTGTGTGTGTGTGTGTGTATACTGTATATGTAAATGTGTGCCTATATATGTGTAGCTATACTGTGTGTGTATACTGTGTGTGTATACTGTATATGTAAATGTGTGCCTATATATGTGTAGCTATACTGTGTGTATACTGTGTGTGTATACTGTGTGTGTGTATACTGTATATGTAAATATGTGTGCCTATATATGTGTAGCTATACTGTGTGTGTATACTGTGTGTGTATACTGTATATGTAAATGTGTGCCTATATATGTGTGACCATTTTCTTTCCTGTAATTTTTTATCCCATTCTGATTTTATGGATCTTCTATAAATTTTGCTTTAGCCCCTATAAAGTTTCTTTTATTAGTGCTGTCCTTTTGCGGGTCTGCCTTTTTGCTAGTGTAAGGGTTAATTAATGACAGTGGCTCCCGTGTGTAACATATCCAGGTGTCTGGAGACTAACTGTTAAAAGCACAAGTCGCTGAATTCTCCCCAGGGGACGTACACGCCGAGCAGTAGAATCTGTCTATTCCCATTGATGGCTATTATTACTGTGCTTATGCGCTCGTGATGAAAGCTGCGATATTCTGCAAGCGTTGTGTTACTGTCGCCGTACATGAAGCATGGCTTGTTGTTGTGTCATGTGATCGCAAATTTTATAATAGTCTGTAGATCAGGACTTAGCAATACTTTAAGGGACATGGAACTCACATTTTTTCTTTCATGATTCAGATCATTTAATTTTAAACAACTTTGTAATGTACTTCTATTATTAAATATTCTTCTCTTGGTATCTTTTTTTGAAAAGCAGTGATTCAATCACATGACTGCACGTTACTGGAGCACTATATAGCAGCAGGTGTGCATGAATGTTATCCATTAGCAAGAGCAGTAGAGCGCAGCACTACTTCCTGCCATGTACTGCTTCCGATGCTACCTAGGTATCTCTTCAACAAAGAATATCATAGAACAAAGCAAATTTAATAATAGAATTGAATTGGAAAAAATAATTTAAAATTGTATGTTCTGTCTGAATCACAAAATAACTATTCTGGGTGTCATATCCCTTTGGTACATAACCGTGTAATTATAATACTTCTCTGTAGTGCTTAATCAATTCTATACCAGTTGAATGTAAAATCTGTAAGCATTAACACTTTGCTGCTTTTGACCAAATTCCATGTGTATTCATACATATGTGTGTGTGTGTGTACAAGCATTTGTATGTGTGTGTGTGTGTGTATACAAGCATTTGTATATGTGTGTCTGTGTACAAGCATTTGTATATGTGTGTGTGTACAAGCATTTGTATATGTGTGTGTGTGTGTGTGTGTATACAAGCATTTGTATATGTGTGTGTATACAAGCATTTGTATATGTGTGTGTGTACAAGCATTTGTATATGTGTGTGTGTGTATACAAGCATTTGTATATGTGTGTCTGTGTACAAGCATTTGTATATGTGTGTGTACAAGCATTTGTATATGTGTGTGTGTGTATACAAGCATTTGTATATGTGTGTGTGTATACAAGCATTTGTATATGTGTGTGTATACAAGCATTTGTATATGTGCGTGTGTACAAGCATTTGTATATGTGTGTGTGTGTATACAAGCATTTGTATATGTGTGTGTACAAGCATTTGTATATGTGTGTGTGTATACAAGCATTTGTATATGTGTGTGTGTGTATACAAGCATTTGTATATGTGTGTGTACAAGCATTTGTATATGTGTGTGTGTATACAAGCATTTGTATATGTGTGTGTGTGTATACAAGCATTTGTATATATGTGTGTGTATACAAGCATTTGTATATATGTGTGTGTGTGTATACAAGCATTTGTATGTGTGTGTGTGTATACAAGCATTTGTATGTGTGTGTGTGTATACAAGCATTTGTATATGTGTGTGTGTGTATACAAGCATTTGTATATGTGTGTGTGTGTATACAAGCATTTGTATATGTGTGTGTGTGTGTGTATACAAGCATTTGTATATGTGTGTGTGTGTATACAAGCATTTGTATATGTGTGTGTGTGTATACAAGCATTTGTATATGTGTGTGTGTGTATACAAGCATTTGTATATGTGTGTGTGTGTATACAAGCATTTGTATATGTGTGTGTGTGTATACAAGCATTTGTATATGTGTGTGTGTGTATACAAGCATTTGTATATGTGTGTGTGTGTATACAAGCATTTGTATATGTGTGTGTGTGTGTATACAAGCATTTGTATATGTGTGTGTGTGTATACAAGCATTTGTATATGTGTGTGTGTGTATACAAGCATTTGTATATGTGTGTGTGTATACAAGCATTTGTATATGTGTGTGTGTATACAAGCATTTGTATATGTGTGTGTGTATACAAGCATTTGTATATATGTGTGTGTGTATACAAGCATTTGTATATGTGTGTGTGTATACAAGCATTTGTATATGTGTGTGTGTATACAAGCATTTGTATATGTGTGTGTGTATACAAGCATTTGTATATGTGTGTGTGTGTATACAAGCATTTGTATATATATGTGTGTGTGTGTGTACAAGCATTTGTATATGTGTGTGTGTGTGTATACAAGCATTTGTATATGTGTGTGTGTATACAAGCATTTGTATATGTGTGTGTGTATACAAGCATTTGTATATGTGTGTGTGTGTGTGTATACAAGCATTTGTATATGTGTGTGTGTGTATACAAGCATTTGTATATGTGTGTGTGTGTATACAAGCATTTGTATATGTGTGTGTGTGTATACAAGCATTTGTATATGTGTGTGTGTGTATACAAGCATTTGTATATGTGTGTGTATACAAGCATTTGTATATGTGTGTGTGTGTATACAAGCATTTGTATATGTGTGTGTGTGTATACAAGCATTTGTATATGTGTGTGTGTGTATACAAGCATTTGTATATGTGTGTGTGTGTATACAAGCATTTGTATATGTGTGTGTGTGTATACAAGCATTTGTATATGTGTGTGTGTGTATACAAGCATTTGTATATGTGTGTGTGTGTATACAAGCATTTGTATATGTGTGTGTGTATACAAGCATTTGTATATGTGTGTGTGTATACAAGCATTTGTATATGTGTGTGTGTATACAAGCATTTGTATATGTGTGTGTGTGTGTATACAAGCATTTGTATATGTGTGTGTGTATACAAGCATTTGTATATGTGTGTGTGTATACAAGCATTTGTATATTTGTGTGTGTGTATACAAGCATTTGTATATGTGTGTGTGTGTGTACAAGCATTTGTATATGTGTGTGTGTGTATACAAGCATTTGTATATGTGTGTGTGTGTGTATACAAGCATTTGTATATGTGTGTGTGTGTGTATACAAGCATTTGTATATGTGTGTGTGTGTATACAAGCATTTGTATATGTGTGTGTGTGTATACAAGCATTTGTATATGTGTGTGTGTGTACAAGCATTTGTATATGTGTGTGTGTGTACAAGCATTTGTATATGTGTGTGTGTGTATACAAGCATTTGTATATGTGTGTGTGTGTATACAAGCATTTGTATATATGTGTGTGTGTGTATACAAGCATTTGTATATGTGTGTGTGTGTATACAAGCATTTGTATGTGTGTGTGTTTGTGTGTATACAAGCATTTGTATATGTGTGTGTGTATACAAGCATTTGTATATGTGTGTGTGTATACAAGCATTTGTATATGTGTGTGTGTATACAAGCATTTGTATATGTGTGTGTGTATACAAGCATTTGTATGTGTGTGTGTGTATACAAGCATTTGTATGTGTGTGTGTGTATACAAGCATTTGTATATGTGTGTGTGTGTACAAGCATTTGTATATGTGTGTCTGTGTACAAGCATTTGTATATGTGTGTCTGTGTACAAGCATTTGTATATGTGTGTCTGTGTGTGTGTATACAAGCATTTGTATATGTGTGTGTGTATACAAGCATTTGTATATGTGTGTGTGTATACAAGCATTTGTATATGTGTGTGTGTGTATACAAGCATTTGTATATGTGTGTGTATACAAGCATTTGTATATGTGTGTGTGTGTATACAAGCATTTGTATATGTGTGTGTGTGTATACAAGCATTTGTATATGTGTGTGTGTGTATACAAGCATTTGTATATGTGTGTGTGTATACAAGCATTTGTATATGTGTGTGTGTGTGTGTATACAAGCATTTGTATATGTGTGTGTGTGTATACAAGCATTTGTATATGTGTGTGTGTGTATACAAGCATTTGTATATATGTGTGTGTGTGTATACAAGCATTTGTATATGTGTGTGTGTGTATACAAGCATTTGTATGTGTGTGTGTTTGTGTGTATACAAGCATTTGTATATGTGTGTGTGTATACAAGCATTTGTATATGTGTGTGTGTATACAAGCATTTGTATATGTGTGTGTGTATACAAGCATTTGTATATGTGTGTGTGTATACAAGCATTTGTATGTGTGTGTGTGTATACAAGCATTTGTATATGTGTGTGTGTGTACAAGCATTTGTATATGTGTGTCTGTGTACAAGCATTTGTATATGTGTGTCTGTGTGTGTGTATACAAGCATTTGTATATGTGTGTGTGTGTGTATACAAGCATTTGTATGTGTGTCTGTGTGTGTGTATACAAGCATTTGTATATGTGTGTCTGTGTGTGTGTGTGTATACAAGCATTTGTATGTGTGTGTGTGTATACAAGCATTTGTATATGTGTGTCTGTGTGTGTTTACAAGCATTTGTATATGTGTGTCTGTCTCTGTGTGTGTGTGTGTGTTTACAAGCATTTGTATATGTGTGTCTGTGTGTGTATACAAGCATTTGTATATGTGTGTCTGTCTCTGTGTGTGTGTGTTTACAAGCATTTGTATATGTGTGTCTGTGTGTGTATACAAGCATTTGTATATGTGTGTATACAAGCATTTGTATATGTGTGTCTGTGTGTGTGTATACAAGCATTTGTATATGTGTGTCTGTGTGTGTATACAAGCATTTGTATATGTGTCTGCATTCTTGTGTGTGTGTAGTTATATATGCTTTTGTATGTGTGCATGTATGTATACGTGTGTGTGTGCATGTATGTATATATATATGTGTGTGTGTATATATATATATATATATATATATATATATATATATATATATATATATATATATATATATATATATATATATATATATATATATATATATATATATATTTATTTCATTAAGATTAAGGGGGGAGATAAAAACTGAAATTAAAATCCTCCATGTCTCAAAATTAAATCAATGTAAATATTTGCATAGGAAATTAGCACATCTAGGTAAGATTCCCCGCTCACTTTTTCCCAGAAATACCTCATATACAATGTTACCATTGCACAAGGGAATTCTGGGTAAGATATGCAAATTCTCAGTTTTTTTGCTTCTAAATACTGTTTTAAAAAATGAGAATGCCACAAATATCTCCTACAGTGTCCCACTATTATTATGGCCCACATGCAATATCCTACACTTCCTCTAACATTGCATACCTCATAGTTTTTCCTACGTGTGTAGGAAAAAAATATTAGAGGAATTAATTTCAATCAGGATGATTGATCTTGTAGATACTTGAGATTTCTGATAGTGAATTTCAGGATCAGATAGAAGAATTTCTTTCTTTGCTCCTGCGATTGTTTTTCTCTGTTCAGTGTCTGTTTTTACAGGTCAAGGAACAGATAGTATTGGGACATAACTGCTGTTTTTTCTTTGGTGTGTATTCATCCTTTGTGAGTTTGGATGGAACAGCACTACACTATAATGTTTTTTTCCTTTAAGATGTAAAGGAATTAGACCTCTTAACTGTTTCAGTTATAAAATGGCTGATATTTTCTTGCAGATTTCAAAGTTGGCGGCTAAGGGTTCAGGGTTGTCCGTCTTAGCACGCAGTGCCTTAGGGTTGAATTCTTGATCTGCGGATGCGTCGCCTAAGCTTTTGGCTATTCCTTCCAAGGGGAGGACCCTGTTCGGGCCTGTCTTGAAAGAGATTGTTTCTGTCATTGCGGGAGGTAAGGGTTTCCTCCTACCTCAGGATAAAACATCTAAGCAAAGGGGTAGACAGAGTAATTTTCGTCCCTTTCGAAATTTCGAAGGAGTCTCCTCTTCCGCTAAACAGGAAGGGAATTTTGCACAAGCCAAGTCCATCTGGAGACCCAACCTGGCTTGGAACAAGGGTAAACAACCCAAGAAGCCCGCTGCTGCCTCCAAGACAGCATGAAGGGGCGGCCTCCGATCCGGGACGGGATCTAGTAGAGGGCAGACTTTCTCTCTTTGTCCAAGCATGGATACGAGATGTTCAGGACCCATGGACACTGGAAATCGTGTCTCAAGGGTATCAGTTGGAGTTCAAAAATTCCTTCCCAAGGGGAAGGTTTCTTCTTTCACGATTGTCTGTAGACCAGATAAAGGGAGAGGCGTTCTTCCATTGTGTAAAAGACCTCTCCACTATGGGAGTATTTTGTCCCTTTCCAAAGCAGGGGCAGGGGTTTTTACTCAAATCTTTTTGTGGTTCCCAAAAAAGAGGGAACGTTCCGACCCATTTCTCCAACATTGGTGTGTCCGGTCCACGGCGTCATCCATTACTTGTGGGAAATATTCTCCCCCACAGGGAAAGGCAAGGAGAGCACACAGCAAGAGCTGTCCATATAGCTCCCCCTCTGGCTCCGCCCCCCAGTCATTCTCCTTGCCGCTCTGAACAAGTAGCATCTCCACGGGGATGGTGAGGAGTTTGTGGTGTTAGTTGTAGTTTTTTATTCTTCTATCAAGAGTTTGTTATTTTAAAATAGTGCTGGCTTGTACTATTTACTCTACAACAGAAAAGTGATGAAGATTTCTGTTTAAGAGGGCTATGATTTTAGCACAAGTAACTAAAATCCATTTCTGTTACCACGCAGGACTGTTGAAACCAGAGAACTTCAGTTGGGGGTAACAGTTTGCAGACTCATCTGCTTCAGGTATGACTAGTCTCCTAACAACACAGGCTAATGCTAGATGACAGTCATTTTTCCCCTCAGGGAAAACGGTAAGCCATTTTTCTTTCACCTCAGCAAAAAAAGATAGCAGGCTTCCCCTTTTTGATTTTTATGCTGGTAGACACTGTCAGGGGCCAAATCGATTGTTTTTATTACAATATGATGGCAATTGAAATGTTTTATAAGCTCATATACACTTGGGGACGTTTTTTATTGATCTGGCTTGCTTTAGACACCTAAATCTAGTCAGGAAGGCCCCTTCACTCTAGTGTACTGAGGGAGGAGGCCTCATTTTGGCACTTCAGTTAATTTCAAGGCAGTGCATGCAGTTCCATGTGAGAGGGTCCTGTGGCTCAGAAAGTGACTCCAGAAGGCTTATTTCTGTGGATGATTGACCCCTAAGAAAGGTAAAAGCTGCAGCAATGCTGTAAGCAGGGATTGTGGTGTATAAAAACGGTTAAATCCAACAATTAGCTCCGGTTTGCTTGTTTTAAGAGCTAGAGTCTCCATATTTGCTGTGCAATACTTTCTAAGCATAACTGGGGTCCAAATTTCAGAAAAATCGGATATTGCCTTCATAGTTTTTTGAACATTCAGAAATAAAGTGTGTCATTTTATTATTTAAAGAGACAGTAACGTTTTTGTTTAAAATCGTTTTTATTGCATTGTTTGCCTGCCTAAATCTGTTTAACATGTCTGTGCCATCAGATAACCTATGTTCTGTGTGTGTAGAGACAAATGTGGTTCCCCCTTCAAGTGTTTGTGATAATTGTGCCATAGCGTCCAAACAAAATGAGGACAGCTCTGTTACATTTCATAATGTTGCCCAAGATGATTTATCTAATGAAGGTAGTGGGGATAGTTCTACATCCTCTCCTTCTGTGTCTACACCAGCTTTGCCCGCGCAGGCGACACCTAGCGCGCCAGTGCTTATTTCTATGCAACAATTAACAGCAGTAGTGGATAATTCTATAGCAAATCTTGTATCCAAACTGCCAGCATTTCAGAGAAAGGGTGATTGTTCAGCTTTAAATATAGATAAAAGGGATGAACAATCAGACGCTGACGATGCTTTATCTATTTTACCCTCACATCAATCGGAATTGGCTGTGAGGGAAGGGCTGTCTGAGGGTGAAATTTCAGACTCAGGAAAAATTTCTCAACAGGCAGAACCTGATATAGTAGCATTTAAGTTTAAGCTAGAACATCTCCGCGCTTTGCTAAAGGAGGTATTAGCTACTCTGGATGACTGTGATTCTATGGTAGTACCAGAGAAGTTGTGCAAATTGGACAAATTTTTAGAGGTCCCAGTGCACGACGACGCTTTTCCAATACCCAAAAGGGTAGCGAACATAGTGGAAAAGGAGTGGGAGAAGCCAGGTGTACCCTTTGCCCCACCTCCTATATTTAAGAAAATGTTTCCCATAGTAGACCCTAGAAGGGACGCATGGCAGACGGTCCCGAAGGTTGAGGGAGCTGTTTCAACACTAGCGAAGCGCACCACTATTCCTATAGAGGACAGCTGCGCTTTCAAAGATCCTATGGGTAAAAAATTGGAAGGATTGCTTAAAAAGATTTTTGTTCAGCAAGGGTTCATCCTTCAACCAGCTACGTGTGTTATTACTGTCACTTCAGCGGCGTCCTTTTGGTTCGAGGAACTAGAAAGGTCGCTCCAGAAAGAGACTTCCTATGAAAAAGTCATGGACAGAATTCACGCATTAAAATTAGCTAATTCCTTTATATTGGATGCCGCCTTTCAAATAACGAAATTGGCGGCGAAAAACTCAGGTTTTGCTATAGTAGCGCGGAGGGCGCTTTGGCTGAAATCCTGGTCGGCAGATGTGTCGTCCAAGACTAAGTTACTTAATATTCCTTTCAAGGGTAAGACACTTTTTGGGCCGGAATTGAAGGAAATTATTTCAGACATCACTGGGGGTAAGGACCATGCCTTTTAAGGCTAAGAACAAGTCTAATTTTCGTTCCTTTCGCAATTTCAGGAACGGACCGGTTAATAACTCCACTACTGCTAGACATGAAGGTAACGCGGCCCAGCCCAAACCCGCTTGGAAGCCCATGCAAGGCTGGTACAAGGGTAAACAGACCAAGAAACCTGATGCTGCTACCAAGACAGCATGAAGGGGTAGCCCCGATCCGGGACCGGATCTGGTAGGGGGCAGACTATCTCTCTCCGCTCAGGCTTGGGCAAGAGATGTTCCGGATCCCTGGGCACTAGAGATTAGTCTCCAAGGGATACCTGCTAGAGTTCAAGGGACTTCCTCCAAGGGGAAGGTTCCATCTGTCTCGCTTATCTTCAGACCAGATAAAGAAACAGGCATTCTTACATTGTGTAAGAGACCTATCAAAGATGGGAGTGATAAACCCAGTCCCCTCCGGGGAACAAGGTCTAGGTTTTTACTCAAACCTGTTTGTGGTTCCCAAAAAAGAGGGAACTTTCAGGCCAATTCTGGATTTAAAGATATTAAACAAGTTCCTCAGTGTTCCATCCTTCAAAATGGAAACCATTCGGACAATCTTGCCGACAATCCAGCAGGGTCAATATTTGACTACCGTGGATCTAAAGGATGCGTATCTGCATATTCCAATCCACAAAACTCATCATCAGTTCCTGAGGTTTGCCTTTCTGGACAAACATTACCAGTTCGTGGCTCTTCCATTCGGTTTAGCCACCGCTCCCAGAATTTTCACAAAGGTGCTAGGGTCCCTTCTAGCGGTCCTAAGGCCGAGGGGCATCGCTGTAGCACCTTATCTAGACGACATCCTAATCCAAGCGTCGTCTCTTTCCAAAGCAAGGGCCCACACAGACATTGTGTTGGCTTTTCTCAGATCTCACGGGTGGAAGGTGAACATAGAAAAGAGTTCACTGTCACCGTCCACAAGGGTTCCTTTTCTGGGAACAATAATAGATTCTGTGGAAATGAAGATCTTCCTGACAGAAGTCAGAAAGCTAAAGCTTCTAAACGTTTGTCGAGTTCTTCATTCTATTCCTCAACCCTCCATAGCTCAGTGCATGGAAGTAATAGGACTAATGGTCGCAGGATCAAACAGGAGAAGGCCTCAGTGATTCTGATAGCTCCTGCGTGGCCACGCAGGACTTGGTATGCAGACCTGGTGAATATGTCATCGGCTCTACCATGGAAGCTACCTTTGAGACAGGATCTTCTAGTACAAGGTCCATTCAAACATCCAAATCTAGTTTCTCTGCAGCTGACTGCTTGGAAATTGAACGCTTGATTTTATCCAAGCGTGGGTTTTCGAATTCTGTGATAGATACTCTGGTCCAAGCCAGAAAACCTGTGACTAGAAAGATTTACCATAAAATATGGAAAAAATATATCTGCTGGTGTGAATCCAAGGGATTCTCCTAGAGTAAGATTAAAATTCCAAAGATTCTCTCCTTTCTCCAAGAAGGTTTGGATAAAGGGTTGTCAGCTAGTTCTCTAAAAGGACAGATTTCTGCTTTATCTGTCTTGTTACACAAACGACTGGCAGCTGTGCCAGATGTACAAGCTTTTGTTCAGGCTTTGGTTAGAATCAAGCCTGTTTACAGACCCATGACTCCTCCTTGGACGGCAACCTCCTGACCGAATCACAGCTCACTCTACTAGGGCTGTGGCTTCCACTTGGGCCTACAAGAACGAGGCTTCTGTTGATCAGATATGTAAGGCAGCGACTTGGTCCTCTCTGCACACTTTTGCCAAATTCTACAAATTTGATACTTATGCTTCTACGGAGGCTATTTTTGGGAGAAAGGTTTTGCAAGCCGTGGTGCCTTCCATTTAGGTAACCTGATTTGCTCCCTCCCTTCATCCGTGTCCTAAAGCTTTGGTATTGGGTCCCACAAGTAATGGATGACGCCGTGGACCGGACACACCAATGTTGGAGAAAACAGAATTTATGCTTACCTGATAAATACTTTCTCCAACGGTGTGTCCGGTCCACGGCCCGCCCTGGTTTCCTAATCAGGTTGAAATTTTTTTTCTTTATACACTACAGTCACCACGGCACCCTATAGTTTCTCCTTTTTCTCCTAACCGTCGGTCGAATGACTTGGGTGCGGAGCCAGAGGGGGAGCTATATGGACAGCTCTTGCTGTGTGCTCTCCTTGCCTTTCCCTGTGGGGGACAATATTTCCCACAAGTAATGGATGACGCCGTGGACCGGACACACCGTTAGAGAAAGTAATTTATCAGGTAAGCATAAATTCTGTTTTTTGACATCAAGAGTCTAAACAAGTTTCTCAGGGTTCCATCCTTCAAGATGGAGACTATTCGGACAATTCTTCCATTGATCCAGGAGGGTCAATATATGACTACCGTGGACTTAAAGGATTCATATCTGCACATTCCTATCCACAAAGATCATCACCAGTTCCTAAGGTTTGCCTTTCTGGACAAACATTTTCAATTCATGGCCCTTCCTTTCGGCTGGCCACGGCACCCAGGATCTTCACGAAGGTTCTAGGGTCTCGGCTGGCGGTTCTCAGACCCAGGGGCATTGCAGTGGCGCCTTACCTGGACGATATTCTGATTCAGGCGTCGTCTTATCGGCTGACAAAGTCTCATACCGACATGGTTCTATCCTTTCTAAGGACTCACAGGTGGAAGGTGAATCTAGAAAAGAGTTCTCTAGTTCCACAGACAAGGGTTCTCTTCTTGGGAACTCTAATAGACTCTATATCCATGAAAATCTTCTTGACTGAAGTCAGAAATTTAAAGATTCTGAATACATGCCGAGCCCTTCAGTCCAATCCTCGGCCATCAGTGGCTCAGTGCATGGAGGTAATTGGATTGATGGTGGCAGCAATGGACATCATCCCGTTTGCTTGTTTTTCATCTCATTTCTCTACAACTGAGCATGCTCAGAAAGTGGAATGGAGATTATGCAAATTTGTCTCCTCAGATAGATCTGGATCAGGAGACAAGAGATTATCTTCTTTGGTGGTTGTCGCAGGATCATCTGTCCCAAGGGACGTGCTTCCACAGACCCTAATGGGTGATAGTGACAACGGACGCCAGTCTACTAGGATGTGGAGGCAGTCTGGAATCCCTGAAGGCTCAGGGTGTGTGGACTCGGTCGGAGTCTCTACTTCCAATCAATATTCTGGAGTTGAGAGGAATATTCAATGTGCTTCAGGCTTGGCCTCAGTTGGCTTCGGCCAAATTGATCCGATTTCAGTCGGACAACATCACGACTGTGGCTTACATCAATCATCAGGGTGGAACAAGGAGTATCCAGGATAATTCGGTGGGCGGAGGCTCACTCTTGTTATCTATCAGCAATCTACATCCGAGGAGTGGACAACTGGGAAGCGGATTTTTTGAGCAGGCAGACGTTCCATCCCGGGGAATGGGAACTCCATCCGGAGGTCTTTGCCACCCTGCTTCTCAGATGGGGCAGACCGGAGTTGGATCTTATGGCATCTCGCCAGAATGCAAAGCTTCCGAGATACGGATCCAGGCCCAGGGATCCTCAGGCTGAACTGATAGATGTCTTGGCAGTACCTTGGTCGTTCAACCTAGCTTATGTGTTTCTACCGTTTGCTCTCCTTCGCTGGGGGATAGCTCGGATCAAACAGGAGAGGGCTTCGGTGATTCTCAACGCTCCTGCGTGGCCTCGCAGGACTTGGTATGCCGACCTGGTGGACATGTCGTCTCTGCTACCGTGGAAGCTTCCATTGAGACAGGACCTTCTGATTCAGGGAACCTTCCATCACCCGAATCTAGTTTCTCTGCAGCTGACTACTTAGAGATTGAACGCTTAATTTTATCTAAGCAAGGGTTCTCTGATTTCGATCATTGATACCTTGATTCTGGCACGGAAGCCTGTTACTAGGAAGATTTACCATAAGATATGGCGTAAATATCTTTATTGGTGCGAATCCAAGGGCTACTCATGGAGTAGGGTTAGAATTTCCAGGATTTTATCTTTTTTTCTAAGAAGGATTGGAGAAAGGGCTGTCAGCAAGTTCCTTAAAGGGACAGATTTCTGCTTTGTCTATTCTGTTACACAAGCGTCTGGCAGATGTTCAATCCTTTTGTCAGGCTCTGACTAAAATCAGGCCTGTGTTTAGACCAATTGCTCCTCCGTGGAGTTTGAAATTAGTTCTTCATGTTCTTCAAGGGGTTCCGTTTGAACCCATGCATTCCGTAGATATTAAGTTATTATCTTGGAAAGTTTTATTTTTGGTTGCTATTTCTTCTGCTCGCAGAGTTTCTGAGCTTTCAGCTTTACAGTGTGATGCTCCTTATCTTATTTTCCATTCTGATAAGGTGGTGTTACGTACCAAACCTGGTTTTCTGCCTAAGGTTGTTTCTAATAAGAATATTAATCAGGAAATTATTGTTAATTCCTTGTGTCCTAATCCTTCTTCTAAGAAGGAGCGTCTGTTACATAACTTGGACGTGGTCTGTGCCCTGAAGTTTTAGTTGCAGGCGACTAAAGAATTTCGTCAATCGTCTTCATTATTTGTTATTTTTTCTGGAAAACGTAGGGGACAGAAAGCTACGGCTACCTCTTTCTTTTTGGCTGAATAGTATCATCCATTTTGCATAGGAGACTGCTGGACGGCAGCCTCCTGACAGAATTACGGCTCATTCTACTAGGGCTGTGGCTTCCTCATGGGCATTTATAAATGATGCTTCTGTTGAACAGATTTGCAAGGCTGCAACTTGGTTGTCTCTTCACACTTTTTCCAAATTTTAAATTTGATACTTTTGCCTCGTCTGAGGCTGTTTTGGGAGAAAGGTTCTTCAAGCAGTGGTGCCTTCCGTTTAGGTTCCTATCTTGTCCCTCCCTTTCATCCGTGTCCTATAGCTTTGGTATTGTATCCCATAAGTAAGGATGAAATCCGTGGAATCGTCATATCTTGTAAAAGAAAAGGAAATTTATGCTTACCTGATAAATTTATTTTACGATATGACGAGTCCACGGCCCACCCTGTCATTTTCTAAGACAGGCCGTTATTTTTATTAAACTTTAGTCACCTCTGCACCTTGGCTTTTCCTTTCTCTTCCTAACTTCGGTCGAATGACTGCAGGGGGAGGGGAAGGGAGGATCTATATATACAGCTCTGCTGTGGTGCTCTTTGCCTCCTCCTGCTGACCAGGAGGCGATACCCCTTAAGTAAGGATGAAATCCGTGGACTCGTCATATCGTAAAAGAAATACATTTATCAGGTAAGCATAAATTTCCTTTCTCCAACATAGGTGTGTCCGGTCCACGGCGTCATCCTTACTTGTGGGATATTCTCTTCCCCAACAGGAAATGGCAAAGAGCCCAGCAAAGCTGGTCACATGATCCCTCCTAGGCTCCGCCTACCCCAGTCATTCTCTTTGCCGTTGTACAGGCAACATCTCCACGGAGATGGCTTAGAGTTTTTTAGTGTTTAACTGTAGTTTTTCATTATTCAATCAAGTAAATCAGAGGACCAGAGACTCACTCCGTTGGTGGCTGTCCCTGGACAATCTGTCTCAAGGGATGATGTTCCACAGACCAGAGTGGGTCATTGTCACGACCGACGCCAGTCTGATAGGCTGGGGCGCGGTCTGGGGATCCCTGAAAGCTCAGGGTCTTTGGTCTCGGGAAGAATCTCTTCTACCGATAAATATTCTGGAACTGAGAGCGATATTCAATGCGCTCCAGGCCTGGCCCCAGCTTGCGAGGACCAGGTTCATTCGGTTTCAATCAGACAACATGACGACTGTTGCGTACATCAACCATCAGGGGGGAACAAGGAGTTCCCTAGCGATGGAAGAAGTAACCAAAATTATTCTTTGGGCGGAGTCTCACTCCTGCCACCTGTCTGCTATCCACATCCCAGGAGTGGAAAA
>NC_069506.1:6703290-6753290 GCF_027579735.1 Bombina bombina | reverse complement strand
CCTTGCTTGTGTCTTAATCATAAGAATACTCTTGAAAGGTCTTTACATTATTTGGATGTGGTAAGAGCTTCGAAATATTATGTTGAGGCTACTAAAGATTTCAGAAAGACTTCTAGTCTATTTGTTATTTTTTCTGACTCCAGGAAAGGAAATCCTCTGCCATTTCTCTGGCATCTTGGTTGAAACTTTTGATTCACAACGTTTATTTGGAGGCGGGACAGTCTCCGTCTCAGAGAATTACAGCTCATTCTACTAGATCAGTTGCCACTTCTTGGGCTTTCAAGAATGAAGCTTCAGTTAATCAAATTTGTATAGCAGCAACTTGGTCTTTGCATACTTTTACAAAATTTTACCATTTTGATGTGTTTGCTTCTTCGGAAGCAGCCTTTGGTAGAAGTGTTCTTCAGGCAGTTGTCTGTTTGATTCTAATGCCTTTGATTTGTGTTTTATTTTTTGTTTGTTTAATTTTTAAGAAAACCTTTATTATTTTGGATTTAATTTCTCAGCGGATTTAGCTGTTATTTTATACCTCCCTTTCTAGTGACTCGTGGATTTTCACATCTTGGGTATTATATCCCATACGTCACTAGCTCATGGACTCTTGCCACTTACATGAAAGAAAACATAATTTATGTAAGAACTTACCTGATAAATTAATTTCTTTCATAGTGGCAAGAGTCCATGAGACCCACCCTATTTCTTGTGGTTATGATTTTTTTTTTGTAGAAAGCACTTTATTTTTTCCAGTTCCTCTTTTTGTATGATTTTTATTCCTTCTTTTACACTGCACTCCTTGCCTACACGTTAACTAAGGTATGAGTGAGGTGGAGCTGTATTTATAGGCATTTTTAGGTTTGGGAGACTTTGCCCTCCTCATGGTAGGAATGTATATCCCATACGTCACTAGCTCATGGACTCTTGCCACTATGAAATAAATTAATTTATCAGGTAAGTTCTTACATACATAATGTTATGTGTCTGTATATATGCATGTATTGTGTCTGTATATATGCATGTGTCTGTATATATATCCATGTGCATGTATATGTGTCTGTATATATCCATTATATCCATGTGTGTCTGTATATATCCATGTATATGTGTCTGTATATATGCATGTGTATGTATATGTGTCTGTGTATATATGCATGTGTATATATTAGGGTTGCACCAATACCATTTTTTTTATGACTGAGTACAAGTACCGATACTTGTTTTCAAATACTCGCCGATACCAATTACTGATACTTTTTTTTATGTCATGTGACAGTTTACCAAGCACAATACAGACTAATTATTTAAGATTCCTTCTTTATAATTATAAAGGACTGTAATTCAAAAGACATTATGAAATAATAAAAAAGTTCACTGAACATGTTTATAAATAAAAAATATTACAATAAAATATTAAATTTAAAGGGGTGATGCAATTGGGTTGTAGGGCTGTTATATAACATCAATCTGACATTTGTATGGAGGTTTGACTCTAAGTTGAACAGTCTTTTACTTTCCACACTACTGCATGGGGCAGAAAGATATTTCTCCAACATAGGTGTGTCCGGTCCACGGCGTCATCCTTACTTGTGGGATATTCTCTTCCCCAACAGGAAATGGCAAAGAGCCCAGCAAAGCTGGTCACATGATCCCTCCTAGGCTCCGCCTACCCCAGTCATTCTCTTTGCCGTTGTACAGGCAACATCTCCACGGAGATGGCTTAGAGTTTTTTAGTGTTTAACTGTAGTTTTTATTATTCAATCAAGAGTTTGTTATTTTAAAATAGTGCTGGTATGTACTATTTACTCTGAAACAGAAAAGAGATGAAGATTTCTGTTTGTATGAGGAAAATGATTTTAGCAACCGTTACTAAAATCCATGGCTGTTCCACACAGGACTGTTGAGAGGAATTAACTTCAGTTGGGGGAACAGTGAGCAGTCTTTTGCTGCTTGAGGTATGACACATTCTAACAAGACGATGTAATGCTGGAAGCTGTCATTTTCCCTATGGGATCCGGTAAGCCATGTTTATTCAGCAAGTAAATAAGGGCTTCACAAGGGCTTATTAAGACTGTAGACTTTTTCTGGGCTAAATCGATTCATATATTACACATATTTAGCCTTGAGGAATCATTTAATCTGGGTATTTTGATAAAATAATATCGGCAGGCACTGTTTTAGACACCTTATTCTTTAGGGGCTTTCCCTAATCATAGGCAGAGCCTCATTTTCGCGCCGGTATTGCGCACTTGTTTTTGAGAGGCATGACATGCAGTCGCATGTGTGAGGAGCTCTGATACATAGAAAAGACTTTCTGAAGGCATCATTTGGTATCGTATTCCCCTTTGGGCTTGGTTGGGTCTCAGCAAAGCAGATACCAGGGACTGTAAAGGGGTTAAAGTTAAAAACGGCTCCGGTTCCGTTATTTTAAGGGTTAAAGCTTCCAAATTTGGTGTGCAATACTTTTAAGGCTTTAAGACACTGTGGTGAATTTTTGGTGAATTTTGAACAATTCCTTCATACTTTTTCGCAATTGCAGTAATAAAGTGTGTTCAGTTTAAAATTTAAAGTGACAGTAACGGTTTTATTTTAAAACGTTTTTTGTACTTTGTTATCAAGTTTATGCCTGTTTAACATGTCTGAACTACCAGATAGACTGTGTTCTGAATGTGGGGAAGCCAGAATTCCTATTCATTTAAATAAATGTGATTTATGTGACAATGACAATGATGCCCAAGATGATTCCTCAAGTGAGGGGAGTAAGCATGGTACTGCATCATTCCTTCCTTCGTCTACACGAGTCTTGCCCACTCAGGAGGCCCCTAGTACATCTAGCGCGCCAATACTCCTTACTATGCAACAATTAACGGCTGTAATGGATAATTCTATCAAAAACATTTTAGCCAAAATGCCCACTTATCAGCGTAAGCGCGACTGCTCTGTTTTAGATACTGAAGAGCATGAGGACGCTGATGATAATGGTTCTGAAATGCCCCTACACCAGTCTGAGGGGGCCAGGGAGGTTTTGTCTGAGGGAGAAATTTCAGATTCAGGGAAAATTTCTCAACAAGCTGAACCCGATGTGATTACATTTAAATTTAAGTTGGAACATCTCCGCGCTCTGCTTAAGGAGGTATTATCCACTCTGGATGATTGTGAGAATTTGATCATTCCAGAGAAACTATGTAAAATGGACAAGTTCCTAGAGGTCCCGGGGCTCCCAGAAGCTTTTCCTATACCCAAGCGGGTGGCGGACATTGTAAATAAAGAATGGGAAAGGCCCGGTATACCTTTCGTCCCTCCCCCCATATTTAAAAAATTGTTTCCTATGGTCGACCTCAGAAAGGACTTATGGCAGACAGTCCCCAAGGTCGAGGGAGCGGTTTCTACTTTAAACAAACGCACCACTATACCCATAGAAGATAGTTGTGCTTTCAAAGATCCTATGGATAAAAAAATTAGAAGGTTTGCTTAAAAAGATGTTTGTTCAGCAAGGTTACCTTCTACAACCAATTTCATGCATTGTTCCTGTCACTACAGCCGCATGTTTCTGGTTCGATGAACTAGTTAAGGCGATCGATAGTGATTCTCCTCCTTATGAGGAGATTATGGACAGAATCCGTGCTCTCAAATTGGCTAATTCTTTCACCCTAGACGCCACTTTGCAATTGGCTAGGTTAGCGGCGAAAAATTCTGGGTTTGCTATTGTGGCGCGCAGAGCGCTTTGGTTGAAATCTTGGTCAGCGGATGCGTCTTCCAAGAACAAACTACTTAACATTCCTTTCAAGGGGAAAACGCTGTTTGGCCCTGACTTGAAAGAGATTATCTCTGATATCACTGGGGGTAAGGGCCACGCCCTTCCTCAGGATAGGTCTTTCAAGGCCAAAAATAAACCTAATTTTCGTCCCTTTCGTAGAAACGGACCAGCCCCAAGTGCTACGTCCTCTAAACAAGAGGGTAATACTTCTCAAGCCAAGCCAGCCTGGAGACCAATGCAAGGCTGGAACAAGGGAAAGCAGGCCAAGAAACCTGCCACTGCTACCAAGACAGCATGAAATGTTGGCCCCCGATCCGGGACCGGATCTGGTGGGGGGCAGACTCTCTTCGCTCAGGCTTGGGCAAGAGATGTTCTGGATCCTTGGGCACTAGAAATAGTCTCCCAAGGTTATCTTCTGGAATTCAAGGGGCTTCCCCCAAGGGGGAGGTTCCACAGGTCTCAATTGTCTTCAGACCACATAAAAAGACAGGCATTCTTACATTGTGTAGAAGACCTGCTAAAAATGGGAGTGATTCATCCTGTTCCATTAGGAGAACAAGGGATGGGGTTCTACTCCAATCTGTTCATAGTTCCCAAAAAAGAGGGAACGTTCAGACCAATCTTAGATCTCAAGATCTTAAACAAGTTTCTCAAGGTTCCATCGTTCAAGATGGAAACCATTCGAACAATTCTTCCTTCCATCCAGGAAGGTCAATTCATGGGAACTCCATCCGGAAATCTTTGCCCAAATCACTCTTCTGTGGGGCATTCCAGACATGGATCTGATGGCCTCTCGTCAGAACTTCAAGGTTTTAAAGGATGCGTATCTACATATTCCTATCCACAAGGAACATCATCGGTTCCTAAGGTTCGCATTCCTGGACAAGCATTACCAGTTTGTGGCGCTTCCCTTCGGATTAGCCACTGCTCCAAGGATTTTCGCAAAGGTACTAGGGTCCCTTCTAGCGGTGTTAAGACCAAGGGGCATTGCAGTAGTACCTTACTTGGACGACATTCTGATTCAAGCGTCGTCCCTTCCTCAAGCAAAGGCTCACACGGACATAGTCCTGGCCTTTCTCAGATCTCACGGATGGAAAGTGAACGTGGAAAAGAGTTCTCTATCTCCGTCGACAAGGGTTCCCTTCTTGGGAACAATTATAGACTCCTTAGAAATGAGGATTTTTCTGACAGAGGCCAGAAAAACAAAACTTCTAAACTCTTGTCGGACACTTCATTCCGTTCCTCTTCCTTCCATAGCGCAGTGCATGGAAGTAATAGGTTTGATGGTAGCGGCAATGGACATAGTTCCTTTTGCGCGCATTCATCTAAGACCATTACAACTGTGCATGCTCAGTCAGTGGAATGGGGACTATACAGACTTGTCTCCGAAGATACAAGTAAATCAGAGGACCAGAGACTCACTCCGTTGGTGGCTGTCCCTGGACAACCTGTCACAGGGGATGACCTTCCGCAGACCAGAGTGGGTCATTGTCACGACCGACGCCAGTCTGATGGGCTGGGGCGCGGTCTGGGGATCCCTGAAAGCTCAGGGTCTTTGGTCTCGGGAAGAATCTCTTCTACCGATAAATATTCTGGAACTGAGAGCGATATTCAATGCTCTCAAGGCTTGGCCTCAGCTAGCGAAGGCCAAGTTCATACGGTTTCAATCAGACAACATGACGACTGTTGCGTACATCAACCATCAGGGGGGAACAAGGAGTTCCCTGGCGATGGAAGAAGTGACCAAAATCATTCAATGGGCGGAGACTCGCTCCTGCCACCTGTCTGCAATCCACATCCCAGGAGTGGAAAATTGGGAAGCGGATTTTCTGAGTCGTCAGACATTGCATCCGGGGGAGTGGGAACTCCATCCGGAAATCTTTGCCCAAATCACTCTTCTGTGGGGCATTCCAGACATGGATCTGATGGCCTCTCGTCAGAACTTCAAGGTTCCTTGCTACGGGTCCAGATCCAGGGATCCCAAGGCGACTCTAGTAGATGCACTAGTAGCACCTTGGACCTTCAAACTAGCTTATGTTTTCCCGCCGTTTCCTCTCATCACCAGGCTGGTAGCCAGGATCCATCAGGAGAGGGCGTCGGTGATCTTGATAGCTCCTGCGTGGCCACGCAGGACTTGGTATGCAGATCTGGTGAATATGTCATCGGCTCCACCATGGAAGCTACCTTTGAGACGAGACCTTCTTGTTCAAGGTCCGTTCGAACATCCGAATCTGGTCTCACTCCAGCTAACTGCTTGGAGATTGAACGCTTGATTTTATCAAAACGAGGGTTCTCAGATTCTGTTATTGATACTCTTGTTCAGGCCAGAAAGCCTGTAACTAGAAAAATTTACCACAAAATATGGAAAAAATATATCTGTTGGTGTGAATCTAAAGGATTCCCCTGGGACAAGGTAAAGATTCCTAAGATTCTATCTTTTCTCCAAGAAGGATTGGAGAAAGGGTTATCTGCAAGTTCCTTGAAGGGACAGATTTCTGCCTTGTCTGTGTTACTTCACAAAAAGCTGGCAGCTGTGCCAGATGTTCAAGCCTTTGTTCAGGCTCTGGTTAGAATCAAGCCCGTTTACAAACCTTTGACTCCTCCTTGGAGTCTCAACTTAGTTCTTTCAGTTCTTCAGGGGGTTCCGTTTGAACCCTTACATTCCGTTGATATTAAGTTATTATCTTGGAAAGTTTTGTTTTTGGTTGCAATTTCTTCTGCTAGAAGAGTTTCAGAATTATCTGCTCTGCAGTGTTCTCCTCCTTATCTGGTGTTCCATGCAGATAAGGTGGTTTTACGTACTAAACCTGGTTTTCTTCCAAAAGTTGTTTCTAACAAAAACATTAACCAGGAGATAGTCGTGCCTTCTTTGTGTCCGAAACCTGTTTCGAAGAAGGAACGTTTGTTGCACAATTTGGATGTTGTTCGCGCTCTAAAATTCTATTTAGATGCTACAAAGGATTTTAGACAAACATCTTCCTTGTTTGTTGTTTATTCTGGTAAAAGGAGAGGTCAAAAAGCAACTTCTACCTCTCTCTCTTTTTGGATTAAAAGCATCATCAGATTGGCTTACGAGACTGCCGGACGGCAGCCTCCTGAAAGAATCACAGCTCATTCCACTAGGGCTGTGGCTTCCACATGGGCCTTCAAGAACGAGGCTTCTGTTGATCAGATATGTAGGGCAGCGACTTGGTCTTCACTGCACACTTTTACCAAATTTTACAAGTTTGATACTTTTGCTTCTTCTGAGGCTGTTTTTGGGAGAAAGGTTTTGCAAGCCGTGGTGCCTTCCATTTAGGTGACCTGATTTGCTCCCTCCCTTCATCCGTGTCCTAAAGCTTTGGTATTGGTTCCCACAAGTAAGGATGACGCCGTGGACCGGACACACCTATGTTGGAGAAAACAGAATTTATGTTTACCTGATAAATTACTTTCTCCAACGGTGTGTCCGGTCCACGGCCCGCCCTGGTTTTTTAATCAGGTCTG
Organism: Bombina bombina; assembly: GCF_027579735.1. Taxonomy (NCBI): domain Eukaryota; kingdom Metazoa; phylum Chordata; class Amphibia; order Anura; family Bombinatoridae; genus Bombina; species Bombina bombina. The sequence goes on along the minus strand of NC_069506.1, from coordinate 6,746,053 downwards.
ATAATTTATTTTCTTTAACTACAGTCACCACGGTATCATATGGTTTCTCCTATGCAAATATTCCTCCTTAACGTCGGTCGAATGACTGGGGTAGGCGGAGCCTAGGAGGGATCATGTGACCAGCTTTGCTGGGCTCTTTGCCATTTCCTGTTGGGGAAGAGAATATCCCACAAGTAAGGATGACGCCGTGGACCGGACACACCGTTGGAGAAAGTAATTTATCAGGTAAACATAAATTCTGTTTTTTGGGCCATTTTAGCCAGAGCTGGAAATCTGTTTATTAACTGCCCAGTACTTCCGGGGTTTGTCTGAACGAGGTACAGTGATCTCTCCTACAATAATACAAATAACAGCAATTTGTATTGGCAGAACAGTAGTAAACAATTTTTAGTTTAGTCTCAACTCCAGTTTAAAATGAAATGGGAACATGCAGTTTGAAAAAACGCCACCAGATAGCATATGGGTAGGAAGTGGAGGTATCGGTTTAAGTATCGGTGCATTTGCACGAGTACAAGTACTCATGCAAATACTTGGTATCGGTATCGGTGCATCCCTAGTATATATATGTGTCTGTGTATATATGCATGTGAATGTATATATGCATGTGTATGTATATGTGTCTGTGTATATATGCATGTGAATGTATGTGTCTGTGTATATATGCATGTGTATGTATATGTGTCTGTATATATCCATGTGTATGTATATGTGTGTCTGTGTGTATATATATATATATATATATATATATATATATATATATCAATGTGCATGTATATGTGTCTGTATATATCCATTATATCCATGTGTGTCTGTGTATATATGCATGTGTATGTATATGTATCTGTGTATATATGCATGTGAATGTATATGTGTCTGTGTATATATGCATGTGAATGTATATGTGTCTGTGTATATATGCATGTGAATGTATATGTGTCTGTGTATATATGCATGTGAATGTATATGTGTCTGTGTATATATGCATGTGAATGTATATGTGTCTGTGTATATATGCATGTGAATGTATATGTGTCTGTGTATATATGTCTTTGTATGTATATCTGTGTCTGTATATATATCCATGTGTATGTATGTGTGTGTCTGTATATATGCATGTGTATGTATGTGTGTGTCTGTATATATGCATGTGTATGTATGTGTGTGTCTGTATATATGCATGTGTATGTATGTGTGTGTCTGTATATATGCATGTGTGTGTATGTGTGTGTCTGTATATATGCATGTGTGTGTGTCTGTATATATGTGTGTGTCTGTATATATGCATGTGTGTGTATATATGCATGTGTGTGTATGTGTGTGTCTGTATATATGCATGTGTGTGTATGTGTGTGTCTGTATATATGCATGTGTGTGTCTGTATATATGCATGTGTGTGTATGTGTGTGTCTGTATATATGCATGTGTGTGTATGTGTGTGTCTGTATATATGCATGTGTGTGTATGTGTGTGTCTGTATATATGCATGTGTGTGTATGTGTGTGTCTGTATATATGCATGTGTGTGTGTCTGTATATATGTGGGTGTCTGTGTGTGATTAAGTCTCGGCAGGAGAGCTTCCTTTTTACATTATATCTGATGACCTCATGAGCCAGCTATCTGTTTTTGGATTGAATCCTTCCCCTCATTTGACCTTCAGTTTGCCAGTGACGTTACAAATTCTTTAAGCACCAACCTTGTATAAACAGGTCAAGTATTTGCACAAAAACAAGGAAGCGGTGTGGGTAGCTATAAAAATGAATAAATGTGTAATACGTTAATATAAATACAGAGAATATTTCTGCTGTCAGTCCATGAGTAGTGCGTAGAACTGGTTGTTGTTTCTCCTAAATGGACAATCAGCCCCTAAAACTGTTGTTTGAAGACATTTTCAGAAAATGTTTTGCTGTTGCTAATTTATTTCATACAGAAGAAGGCTATAAAATAAGACAGGTACATTGTATGTAGTTATATGGAGAATAAAAGTGCTATAAAACAGGTTGAGATCTGTGCATAGCCTAAAAGGGCTAATTAATTTAAAATAGTTTGCATAAAAAATTGTTTAAAATTGCTGGCAAGTATTTTAAAATAATTTTCAAAAAGAAGCAAAATAAATTACATAGCTAAGCTACCTGGAGCAGCCAACTCCACCCTTCTTATCAGTGTTTAGACACAGGCATTGTATTTCAACTGAGTTCACAGCTTCTAGGTAGCTCCAGCAGATAATCTTAATTTATTGTTCTTTGTGTAAAATACACAAATGAACATAGATACAGCCATAAAATGAATTGTGTGGGGGCGAGCTAGAGCTGTACAATTCAGAAACTAAAAAGAAAGGGTTAATGGCGAGGCACTGCAGTATAAATTTGCAGGTAAAGTAATTAAAGTACATATTATATTTTGTCTCTATCACAACTTGTTTTTATTTGATACTCCGTAGCCAAAGGTAAATGAGGAGGCTCTGTGGCTCAGACCGTGATGGTTCCAGTGGTCCTTCAGTTCCAGTCCCCGGGGGATTAAGATGCCACCAGTGCAGCAGAGAGGACATAATCAGCAGTCATTTAGTCTATCTGGCCTGATAGTGAGTCCAGAAGACCCAAACGGAAGAATCCTGTGCTAGGTTAGGTTTCTGCAGCCTTTCTCTGGTCTTATTTGCATCACACAGAGTTCTCTTCTGTGCTCGCTGGGCATCATGTGAGTGGTGCAGTAATGATCAGGGGCTGTATCACACCCCAGCACATCCCCCTACCAGAAGCTCACTGGTATAGTTCCTCTCTTGTTTGTGGGGCTAACGTTTTGCACAACATGTGGTTGTGAGTGGTTTGTGCGCAATAAGTAGGTACACGGTGACCGCACATAAAGGTAAATCTGTTTATTGCTGGTGATTATATAATCTGACCATTGCTAGATTATACAGAATCTGTTTATTGCCAGTGCTTATATAATCTGACCATTGCTAGATCATACAGAATCTGTTTATTGCTGGTGATTATATAATCTGACCATTGCTAGATCATACAGAATCTGTTTATTGCCGGTGCTTATATAATCTGACCATTGTTAGATCATACAGAATCTGTTTATTGCCGGTGCTTATATAATCTGACCATTGTTAGATCATACAGAATCTGTTTATTGCCGGTGCTTATATAATCTGACCATTGTTAGATCATACAGAATCTGTTTATTGCTGGTTCTTATATAATCTGACCATTACTAGATCATACAGAATCTGTTTATTGCTGGTGTTTATATAATCTGACCATTGCTAGATCATACAGAATCTGTTTATTGCCAGTGCTTATATAATCTGACCATTGTTAGATCATACAGAATCTGTTTATTGCCAGTGCTTATATAATCTGACCATTACTAGATCATACAGAATCTGTTTATTGCTGGTTCTTATATAATCTGACCATTACTAGATCATACAGAATCTGTTTATTGCTGGTGTTTATATAATCTGACCATTGTTAGATCATACAGAATCTGTTTATTGCTGGTGTTTATATAATCTGACCATTGCTAGATCATACAGAATCTGTTTATTGCCAGTGCTTATATAATCTGACCATTGTTAGATCATACAGAATCTGTTTATTGCTGGTGCTTATATAATCTGACCATTGTTAGATCATACAGAATCTGTTTATTGCTGGTGTTTATATAATCTGACCATTGTTAGATCATACAGAATCTGTTTATTGCTGGTGCTTATATAATCTGACCATTACTAGATCATACAGAATCTGTTTATTGCCAGTGCTTATATAATCTGACCATTACTAGATCATACAGAATCTGTTTATTGCTGGTGTTTATATAATCTGACCATTACTAGATCATACAGAATCTGTTTATTGCCGGTGCTTATATAATCTGACCATTACTAGATCATACAGAATCTGTTTATTGCCAGTGCTTATATAATCTGACCATTACTAGATCATACAGAATCTGTTTATTGCTGGTGCTTATATAATCTGACCATTACTAGATCATACAGAATCTGTTTATTGCCGGTGCTTATATAATCTGACCATTGCTAGATCATACAGAATCTGTTTATTGACAGTGCTTATATAATCTGACCATTACTAGATCATACAGAATCTGTTTATTGCGGTGCTTATATAATCTGACCATTACTAGATCATACAGAATCTGTTTATTGCCGGTGCTTATATAATCTGACCATTACTAGATCATACAGAATCTGTTTATTGCTGGTGTTTATATAATCTGACCATTACTAGATCATACAGAATCTGTTTATTGCTGGTTCTTATATAATCTGACCATTACTAGATCATACAGAATCTGTTTATTGCTGGTTCTTATATAATCTGACCATTACTAGATCATACAGAATCTGTTTATTGCTGGTGTTTATATAATCTGACCATTACTAGATCATACAGAATCTGTTTATTGCCGGTGCTTATATAATCTGACCATTACTAGATCATACAGAATCTGTTTATTGCCGGTGCTTATATAATCTGACCATTACTAGATCATACAGAATCTGTTTATTGCCGGTGCTTATATAATCTGACCATTACTAGATCATACAGAATCTGTTTATTGCCAGTGCTTATATAATCTGACCATTGCTAGATCATACAGAATCTGTTTATTGCCAGTGCTTATATAATCTGACCATTGTTAGATCATACAGAATCTGTTTATTGCCGGTGCTTATATAATCTGACCATTACTAGATCATACAGAATCTGTTTATTGCTGGTGCTTATATAATCTGACCATTACTAGATCATACAGAATCTGTTTATTGCTGGTTCTTATATAATCTGACCATTACTAGATCATACAGAATCTGTTTATTGCTGGTGCTTATATAATCTGACCATTGTTAGATCATACAGAATCTGTTTATTGCTGGTTCTTATATAATCTGACCATTACTAGATCATACAGAATCTGTTTATTGCTGGTGTTTATATAATCTGACCATTACTAGATCATACAGAATCTGTTTATTGCTGGTGCTTATATAATCTGACCATTACTAGATCATACAGAATCTGTTTATTGCTGGTGTTTATATAATCTGACCATTACTAGATAATACAGAATCTGTTTATTGCTGGTGCTTATATAATCTGACCATTACTAGATCATACAGAATCTGTTTATTGCTGGTGTTTATATAATCTGACCATTACTAGATCATACAGAATCTGTTTATTGCTGGTGCTTATATAATCTGACCATTGTTAGATCATACAGAATCTGTTTATTGCTGGTGTTTATATAATCTGACCATTGTTAGATCATACAGAATCTGTTTATTGCTGGTGCTTATATAATCTGACCATTACTAGATCATACAGAATCTGTTTATTGCTGGTGCTTATATAATCTGACCATTACTAGATCATACAGAATCTGTTTATTGCTGGTGTTTATATAATCTGACCATTACTAGATCATACAGAATCTGTTTATTGCTGGTGCTTATATAATCTGACCATTACTAGATCATACAGAATCTGTTTATTGCCGGTGTTTATATAATCTGACCATTGCTAGATCATACAGAATCTGTTTATTGCTGGTGCTTATATAATCTGACCATTGTTAGATCATACAGAATCTGTTTATTGCTGGTGCTTATATAATCTGACCATTACTAGATCATACAGAATCTGTTTATTGCCGGTGTTTATATAATCTGACCATTGCTAGATCATACAGAATCTGTTTATTGCTGGTGCTTATATAATCTGACCATTGTTAGATCATACAGAATCTGTTTATTGCTGGTGCTTATATAATCTGACCATTGTTAGATCATACAGAATCTGTACATTTATAGAGAGTCACATAAGGAATAAACAGATAAAGCACCTGGCTTGTGACTTCGATGTCTAGTTGGACACAGTATGTGCATCAGATGTTCCCAGTAATAGCCAGTGGATTAGCCCCAAGGTGCTAAAATATGGGGGCACATTGGGAAGATGCGGTGCAAATAAGACTTATAGCAACTTTACTAATTGTATCTGTTGGTCAAATAAATTCCCTTTCTTACAAAAACGTGATACTTTGTTAAATTGACATTTAAAGGGACAGTAGTCAAAATGAAACCTTCATGATTCAGATAGGGCATATCATTTTAAACATTACAATTCACTTTTATCATCAAATTTGCTTTGTTTTCTTCGCATTCTTTTTTTTGGTGACAGTGAGTGTTATGCAGAGCATTTTAGGTGTAAACAGTGCCGCACACAGTGAGCTGTGATGGTGAGTGGAGCGCTGAGTGTTCTGCAGAGCGTTTCAGTTGTAAGCAGTGCAGCACACTGAGCGGGGACAGTGAGAGGAGTGCTGAGCGTTCTAGGTGTAAGCAGTGCAGTACACTGAGCGGGGACAGTGAGAGGAGTGCTGAGTGTTCTAGGTGTAAGTAGTGCGGCGGACAGTGAGTGTTCTGCAGAGCATTTCAGGTGTGAGTGGGGACAGTGGTGTTCTTCAGAGCTTTTCAGGTGTAAGCAGTGCGGCACACAGTGAGCGGGGACAGTGAAAGGAGCGCTGAGTGTTCTACAGATCGTTTCAGTTGTGATCAGTGCAGCACACAGTGAGCGGGGACAGTGAGTGTTCTGCAGAGCGTTTCAGGTGTAAGCAGTGCGGCACACAGTGAGTGGGGACAGTGAGAGGAGCGCTGAGTGTTCTGCAGATTGTTTCAGTTGTAAGCAGTGCAGCACACAGTGAGCGGGGACAGTGAGTGTTCTGCAGAGCGTTTCAGGTGTAAGCAGTGCGGCACACAGTGAGTGGGGACAGTGAGAGGAGCGCTGAGTGTTCTGCAGATTGTTTCAGTTGTAAGCAGTGCAGCACACAGTGAGCGGGGACAGTGAGTGTTCTGCAGAGCGTTTCAGGTGTAAGCAGTGCGGCACAGTGAGGGTTCTGCATAGCATTTCAGGTGTGAGTGGGGACAGTGAGTGTTCTTCAGAGCGTTTCTGGTGTAAGCAGTTCGGCACACAGTGAGTGGAGTGCTGAGTGTTCTGCGGAGTGTTTCAGGGGTAAGCAGTGCAGCACAGTGAGCGGGGACAGTGAGAGTAGCGCTGAGTGTTCTGCAGAACGTTTCGGGTGTAAGCAGTGCGGCACACAGTGAGCGGTGATGGTGAGTGGAGCGCTGAGTGTTCTGCAGAGTGTTTCAGGTGTAAGCAGTGCGGCACACAGTGAGTGGGGACAGTGAGAGGAGTGCAGAGTGTTTCAGGTGTAAGCAGTGTGGCACACAGTGAGTGGGGACAATGAGAGGAGCGCTGAGTGTTCTGCAGAGCATTTCAGGTGTAAGCAGTGCGGCACACAGTGAGTGGGGACAGTGAGAGTAGCGCTGAGTATTCTGCAGAGTGTTTCAGGTGTAAGCAGTGCAGCACAGTGAGAGGAGCGCTGAGTGTTCTGCAGAGCGTTTCAGGTGTAAGCAGTGCAGCACAGTGAGAGGAGCGCTGAGTGTTCTGCAGAGTGTTTCAGGTGTAAGCAGTGCAGCACAGTGAGAGGAGCGCTGAGTGTTCTGCATAGCGTTTCAGGTGTAAGCAGTGCGGCACACAGTCAGTGGGGACAATGAGAGGAGCGCTGAGTGTTCTGCAGAGTGTTTCAGATGTAAGCAGTGCAGCACAGTGAGAGGAGCGCTGAGTGTTCTGCAGAGTGTTTCAGGTGTAAGCAGTGCAGCACAGTGAGAGGAGCGCTGAGTGTTCTGCAGAGCGTTTCAGGTGTAAGCAGTGCAGCACAGTGAGAGGAGCGCTGAGTGTTCTGCAGAGTGTTTCAGGTGTAAGCAGTGCAGCACAGTGAGAGGAGCGCTGAGTGTTCTGCAGAGTGTTTCAGGTGTAAGCAGTGCAGCACAGTGAGAGGAGCGCTGAGTGTTCTGCAGTGTTTGAGGTGTAAGCAGTGCAGCACAGTGAGAGGAGCGCTGAGTGTTCTGCAGTGTTTGAGGTGTAAGCAGTGCAGCACAGTGAGAGGAGCGCTGAGTGTTCTGCAGAGTGTTTCAGGTGTAAGCAGTGCAGCACAGTGAGAGGAGCGCTGAGTGTTCTGCAGAGCGTTTCAGGTGTAAGCAGTGCAGCACAGTGAGAGGAGCGCCGAGTGTTCTGCAGAGCGTTTCAGGTGTAAGCAGTGCAGCACAGTGAGAGGAGCGCTGAGTGTTCTGCAGAGTGTTTCAGGTGTAAGCAGTGCAGCACAGTGAGAGGAGCGCTGAGTGTTCTGCAGAGTGTTTCAGGTGTAAGCAGTGCAGCACAGTGAGAGGAGCGCCGAGTGTTCTGCAGAGCGTTTCAGGTGTAAGCAGTGCAGCACAGTGAGAGGAGCGCTGAGTGTTCTGCAGAGTGTTTCAGGTGTAAGCAGTGCAGCACAGTGAGAGGAGCGCTGAGTGTTCTGCAGAGCGTTTCAGGTGTAAGCAGTGCAGCACAGTGAGAGGAGCGCCGAGTGTTCTGCAGAGCGTTTCAGGTGTAAGCAGTGCAGCACAGTGAGAGGAGCGCTGAGTGTTCTGCAGAGTGTTTCAGGTGTAAGCAGTGCAGCACAGTGAGAGGAGCGCTGAGTGTTCTGCAGAGTGTTTCAGGTGTAAGCAGTGCATCACAGTGAGCGGGGACATTGAGAGCTCAGTTATACCACAGTGAGAAGGCTGATTCTTGTTAGTCTTGGCACAACGTCCTGTGCTAGAATAAAAGCCATGTTTACTTTGTGCAAATATTTCCCATTTTTTATAGGCATCTCAAACTCTACGTTTATTTAGTCGTTTTTATCTGCCCTCATGAGCAATTACATATAAAGCGTGTGTCATACGGCTCCAACATTAACTCTGTGGCTACCTGCGACTTGGCATCGCCATAGCAACATCTGACGAGATGCTGAAATCTCTTCAAGTACAATAAATGTATAAATGGATTATATGACTGACCAATCAATTACTTTGTTTGGAAGACCGAGAATCAAGTCACTCTCGTGAAGCCACCAGCGAGACATGAATGCTGTATTTAAAAAGCAAAGTGTAATATTTAATGACTTAAGGCAGCTAAATGGTGTATACACATCGGGCAGGTGACAATGTACCAATCTGGGAAGTAAAAATACTATAAATATATCGAAATGATTTATATATATATCTTGTATATCTTTTGATGTTTGTTTTTAAAGAGACAAATGTCCAAAAATAGACTGCTGTAATGTATTAAGGCATTGTATTATTGCACATTTGTGTGCTTACTTTTCAATGTATTTATAAAATGTTTTACCAGGAAACAATATGCTGAGATTTCTCTGGTTTTCACTAGGATGTGCCAGTAATACATGACGTATTGCACAGACACCAGGTAGTTAGTCTTTAGAGCAGGGCTCAACAAACCCAGGTGCCAGGGAGCCACTGCTTCCTAGAATATTACCCCTGGCTCCTAGCTTTTTGGGTTATTCTCCATATTTCTATATACAAATACCACTATCTGTCTACTACATTTTAAACAAATGTTAGAACCCCTGCTTTAGAGTATTATGATTTATCAGATGCACTACTGGGCGCTAGCTGAGCATGTGGTGAGCCAATGACATATATGAGGCCACCAATCAGGAGCTGGCTGCCAGTAGTGCTTTACTGCTTCTGAGCTTACCTAGGTATTTCATTTATGCAGTGGTTGAATATATATACCCAGCATAGCATTTATTAAGTACATTTATTTTTCAAAAAAGTTATTTCCAGGGAAAAGCCTAAAAATATATATTTTGTTTTTATTCTGCGTATATTAAAAAATACAAGTGAGGCATTTTCTATATTTATTCTCCATTAAATGTATGTGAGAAAAGGACTTTGTTTAAAAGCTTTGCTGATCGTGTTACTATTAACGGGTGACAAATGACAGATTTACGCAGACTGAACACATTTCTATTTAAGGAAACGGTCGAAAGTTCATAAGCAGCAAGTTTTAGGAATAAATGTCCTATCTGATCCATAACGGTCAGATGCTACGTGTGTGCAGTGTATATATAAACAGGATGCCGCCATGTTCCTGTGCATTAAACAGGTCAGAGCACAAGGACACCAGGAGCTGTGCACGATGTCTGGGTCACTACAGTATCACAGGCTTTAGTGTCTGCTGCACATAGGATTTAAACAAAGTGCATCACATGGGATAAGTGTACTCAGTTTACCTTCAGGCCCTACAAAAGGTCTTTATTTAATAAAAATAAACACATTTGCATTTCGCCTTACTTGTAATACCAGCGCACATTTACTTGCTTTGGTACTGCCAAGTTAAAGGGACAGTCTACACTAAAATTGTTATTGTTTAAGAAGATAGATATTGCTTTTACTACCTATTCCACAGCTGTGCACAACCAACATTGGTATATTAATTTACTTTATAACTTTTAAACCTCTAAATCTCTCCCTGTTTCTAAGCCACTATAGGCAGCCTCTTATCATATTCTTTTTTATTTGCTTTTCACAACAGGAGAATGCTAGTTCATGTGGGCCATATAGATACAATTGTGTTCACGCACGAGGAGATATTTAAGATTTAGCACAACACAGTACTAATTGCAAGTCAATAGATAATAGATAAGGACATGTGTTTAGGGGGCTGTCAGAAGAGGCTTAGATACAAGATAATCACAGAGGTACAAAGTATATTAATATAACTGAGATAAGGGGCAGTCTGCAGAGGCTTAGATACAAGGTAATCACAGAGGTAAAAAGTATATTAATATAACTGAGATAAGGAGCAGTCTGCAGAGGCTTAGATACAAGGTAATCACAGAGGTAAAAAGTATATTAATATAACTGAGATAAGGAGCAGTCTGCAGAGGCTTAGATACAAGATAATCACAGAGGTAAAAAGTATATTATTATAACTGAGATAAGGAGCAGTCTGCAGAGGCTTAGATACAAGATAATCACAGAGGAAAAAAGTATATTATTATAACTGAGATAAGGAGCAGTCTGCAGAGGCTTAGATACAAGGTAATCACAGAGGTAAACCGTATATTATAACTGAGATAAGGGGCAGTCTGCGGAGACTTAGATACAAGGTAATCACGGGTAAAAAGTATATTAATATAACTGAGATAAGGAGCAGTCTGCAGAGGCTTAGATACAAGGTAATCACAGAGGTAAAAAGTATATTAATATAACTGAGATAAGGAGCAGTCTGCAGAGGCTTAGATACAAGGTAATCACAGAGGTAAAAAGTATATTAATATAAGTGAGATAAGGGAGCAGTCTGCAGAGGCTTAGATACAGGGTAATCACAGAGGTAAAAAGTATATTATTATAACTGAGATAAAGAGCAGTCTGCAGAGGCTTAGATACAAGGTAATTACAGAGGTAAAAATTATATTAATATAACTGAGATAAGGGTACAGTCTGCAGAGGCTTAGATACAGGGTAATCACAGAGGTAAAAAGTATATTAATATAACTGAGATAAGGGGCAGTCTGCAGAGGCTTAGATACAAGGTAATAACAAAGGTAAAAAGTATATTAATATAACTGTGTTGGTTATGCAAAACTGTTGAATGGGAAATAAAGGGATTATCTATTTTTCAAAACCATACCAATTCTATTGGAGACTGTCCCTTTTAAGCGCAAACATCACGCTTGTGTTAGCGCAAATTTGGGCTTTACTTGTAATCTAGCCCTATGTGTTTTTTAACTTTTTTAAAGGAGCCAAGTACATAAGAATTTTATGAAAGCATTTTATTTATAACAAAAAATATAATTTTTGTTTGCTAGACTATCCCTTTAAAGGACTGCTAGACTACACATTTGAAACAAAAGTGTTACAATCTGTTAGTGTTTTGCATTTTTATAAAACTCTGTGTTGTGAAATATTTTCTAATTGCATTGGAATGCTGAGCATATCAGGGCTGGCCGTTATGTCCCTTTAAGTAAACACTTTTGTTGTGAGAGATAGTCACATAACCTTCTTCATTCACTTCCACTTGTGAGCGGCGCACTAAGAGCGTTACTCAGGCGATGAGGTGACCATCAGAAGCTCAGTCAAGTTCTGGCTGTCTGAGGGATGGTTTTATCAAGTGATCTCTTGCAGGATCAGGAGATCCACTTTGTAATCCTTCCGCATACACAACTGCCAACCATAAAAATATTCCAGGGACAGATTGCCGCAGACGTGACCACGCCCACTGATGGTTTCCAGAACCCGCCCACTCGCTCTGTGAGTTATAACAGTATTTTATCTAATCTGTAAACTGCAAATCCACTTCAATGAGCATTAAAATCAGGAGTGGACTTCCATCAGAGCATTATTATAAAAACTCTTCATGTGATCTGCTTGACGTACTTTAAGGACAGATAATAGATAAGTGCACATCCATGCTTAGATGTGCAGTTATAGCCTCTAGGGTGCAGCATGCTGGGAGATGTATTTCCCCAGGCTAGGAGCTAGATGTAGATCCTTCACCAATTGCAGCCAGATTACAATGTGTTGGGGGTGGGCTGCCACCTTGGGTACACATGCTATATGTTTGCTACCCCTGCCCCACAACTGTCATATCACAAGCCAAGGCGAGTTGGGCTTTGATTAGGTATAGTAACCCATTTATTTCCAGTGATTATTGCAACCATTTCCCTTATGACCAAAACCTTTCAAGGCAGAAAATAAACTGCCTCAGAGCATGGACATGAAGAATATTTGTTAGTAAATGTTGTTATAAAATGTAGCTCTTAATATTGGTTTTACTTTTGATACCCCTGTATGCGCAGCGGCCAATCATATGCCGGCTCTTTGTGTGCCCATAGAGTGTAATCAGCCATTTATAGTTTGATATATTTATTTATGTTTTCTATACAAACACTCATGTATATAATCTTATTGCTGCACTGGTGATTTCCTAATTGGCGCTGTACAGTATCTGTAATTACATTCTCAGCTACAATGTTAAATTATAACTTATCTTAATTAAAGTGTAATTTTCTGTTGTAAATTCAGTTGTACATGTTGTGTAGACAATCCACCCTGCAGGCACAGAATTAGTAAAAATGTTTTAAAAAAAACAAAAACATGAATAAACTTGGTGTGATATATTTTTTTTTTTTTTTTTTTTAATTATAGCACCTAATTTTCCCCTTTTTGGTCTGAAAGCAAAGCTAGGTGAAAGTGTGTTATAACAGTGTGACTGGGCCGTGGATAAGCCAATGGGAGAGGTTCTTATGGGTTAGGGCAAATACATAAACAAACATAACAGACCCCCCTCTGTGTTACGTGTCCCATGTCTTATTCTATTGCAAAGAAAACTCTCTCCTTATCTACTATAGCCCCTTTGTTTACAGAGTTATGGGTTAGCCCTGGTTTGTTTCATTGGCAAGTAGCCAAGACCCTCAAAGCGTACAACTGACCCTTTTGTTTATCCTTTAAAGACAAATCCACAGAAGCTAGACTAATTTTACCAGCCCCTGGATCGCACACCGGAGCAGTCCTGCCATTTCCGGGACAGCCAGGTGTTTAGTGGTTCTTCTGGTGGTTGTCATGTGAGCGGCAGATCCTGCACCAGAAAAGGTCATCGTGGAGAAATAGTCACCTGGCTCCCAACTTACATGGTCAAATATTTATTTACAACAAAGACAATAGATTGTTTCTCTACAACATAAGCTGCAGCTACTTTACAAAGTCAGCGCATTACACAAGGAGGCCAGATTATTATTACATGGATTAAGTGTTCTTGAACAAGGTCTTCGGCACCTCTTGGCATCCGCAATGTCACGTGGAAATGGTCTGTTTTCTTTTATTTTCTTTTTGAATCTTTGTTCAGCTACATAAATGTCACTTGAAGGTTTGAAACCCTTTAGCTTCCAGGACTAAACCTAATTGTAAAAGCTCAACCATGTCCCCTGAACCTCTGATCCTAAAATACTAGCACTGGTCCTGCACGGCTTGTTCTGCATATGTATAAATCCCTTCTTAATGTGCAGGAACCTAAATTACGTATATCGGTCTATGTAACCGGTAGTAGCAGTGCAGCTGTATCTAGTGTATGTGACCATTACTAGCAGTGCAACTGTGTCTAGTGTATGTGACCGGTACTAGCAGTGCAGCCGTGTCGAGTGTATGTGACCGGTACTAGCAGTACAGCTGTATCTACTGTGTGTGTGTGTGTGACCGGTACTAGCAGTGCAGCCGTGTCTAGTGTGGGTGACCGGTACTAGCAGTGCAGCCGTGTCTAGTGTGGGTGACTGGTACTAGCAGTGCAGCCGTGTCTAGTGTGGGTGACCGGTACTAGCAGTGCAGCCGTGTCTAGTGTGGGTGACCGGTACTAGCAGTGCAGCCGTGTCTAGTGTGGGTGACCGGTACTAGCAGTGCAGCCGTGTCTAGTGTGGGTGACTGGTACTAGCAGTGCAGCCGTGTCTAGTGTGGGTGACCGGTACTAGCAGTGCAGCCGTGTCTAGTGTGGGTGACCGGTACTAGCAGTGCAGCCGTGTCTAGTGTGGGTGACTGGTACTAGCAGTGCAGCCGTGTCTAGTGTGGGTGACCGGTACTAGCAGTGCAGCCGTGTCTAGTGTGGGTGACCGGTACTAGCAGTGCAGCCGTGTCTAGTGTGGGTGACCGGTACTAGCAGTGCAGCCGTGTCTAGTGTGGGTGACCGGTTCTAGCAGTGCAGCCGTGTCTAGTGTGGGTGACCGGTACTAGCAGTGCAGCCGTGTCTAGTGTGTGTGTGTGTGTGTGTGACCGGTACTAGCAGTGCAGCTGTACCTAGTGTGTGTGACTGGTACTAGCAGTGCAGCCATATGTCTGACGCACCAGCTCCTACTGAGCATGTGGAAGAGTGCACAGTATATACGTATAAGTCTGTGATTGGCTAATGGCTGTCACATGATAATTATATACACACTGAGGCACCAGCTCCTACCGAGCATGTGCAAGAGATCAGTGTATATGTATATGAGTCTGTGATTGGCTGATGGCTGTCACATGATAGTTATATACACACTCTCTGACGCACCTGCTCCTACTGAGCATGTGCCAGAGTTCACAGTGCATACATAAATGAATCAGCTGATGGCTGTCATGATACAGTTATATAAACAAAAAAGAGAACATAAATTCCTATTAAACTGAGACTAACCACTTCAATGTTAGTACTGGTAAATATTGCTCAATGTCCCATTTCGTTTGATGATGCAAACATAAAAGTCCCCCAATAAGGAAACGGCAATATGAATGGCACTTGGTAATCCCCACAATAGAAATATCACCTGTGACGTTACAGTAACATCCAACATGCGGAGGAATGAGGGATTCACAAGTCTGTTACCTCTATTTCACCGGTTGTAAGGAAGATGCCTTAGAAAGTTAAGGATATTCGTAGGACTTCTGGGTAACCACAGCTCCGGTGTAGGATTATTACCTCTCGTTACGGTCCTTGCTATTCCTGCGGTCTTACTTCCGGGTATTGGTGAGTCGTTACAGGTGACGTAACTAGTCTCTATAGACGTGGGGGAAGCGACCAATCAGGACAAAACCTTTTGCAGCAGTCTGTAGCAGTCATCGGATGGGGCTCCACTGGCATCAGGGAAATCCGGATCCTCAGCAAAAATGGACTCCTCGTAGTCCGCAAGGCAAATAGAAGAAAAAGAAAGCCTTGGAGCCGGAAACTTTGAAAATAAAAAGTCTACTTTATTTATTCAACGATGTTAAAATAACAACAATGCAAGCCAGGTAGGGAATAGGATTAACAGAACCTACGCATTTCGGCGGATCAGAGATCTGTACGCGGTTACTAATATAAACCAACTGCGCAGGCGTAGAATATTAAAGAACTGACTAGTAACTGTTTTTTTTTTTATACCTGTATAACTTTTGTGTTTTCTTTCATGATTCAGATAAAGCATGGAATTTTAAGCAACTTTCTAATTTACTCCTATTATCAAATTTTCTTCATTCTCTTGGTATCTTTATTTGAAAAAGC
Organism: Bombina bombina; assembly: GCF_027579735.1. Classification (NCBI taxonomy): domain Eukaryota; kingdom Metazoa; phylum Chordata; class Amphibia; order Anura; family Bombinatoridae; genus Bombina; species Bombina bombina. Next base: position 6,730,139 of record NC_069506.1, on the reverse strand, counting down.
AAGAATGTAAGTTTAGATGCCGGCCCATTTTTGGTGAACAACCTGGGTTGTCCTTGCTGATTGGACAGCACCAATAAACAAGTGCTGTCCATGGTCTGAACCAAACATTTTCCTGGCTCCTTAGCTTAGATGCCTTCTTTTTCAAATAAAGATAGCAAGAGAATGAAGAAGAATTGATAATAGAAGTAAATTAAAAAGTTGCTTAAAATTGCTGCTCTATCTGAATCATGAAAGCAAACATTTGGGTTCAGTGTCCCTTTAACAAAATGTGCACAGACTTTTTATATTTGCACTTTGTCACCAGCTCCTACTGAGCATGTGCAAGAATTCAGACTATACGTATGGGCATTTGTGATTGGCTGAAGGCTGTCACGTGATACACGATGAGTGGAAATAGACATAACCTATTCATTTTAAGATCAGACTGAGTGCCATTGTATTTTTGTGTTTGTTGTTTATGCAAATCTACTGTATTTATCAGATTTTGAACATTAAACAGGTCTGTCTTTCTATCTGTATCTTCCTGTCTGTCTGTGTCTCTGTATATTATGTATTTATATGTGACAAAGTCTTATAGCCCTTTAAATTGACGATACAAGTTTGTGCACAGCTGATACACAAAGATCAGTTCCTCCCTGGCTGACAAGTCGCACAGCTTTATTAATAAGCAGGAGCAAGCCTCTACAGGCATGAAATATACGTCTATCTTTGTTGTTTTGTAATGCTTTCTTTTGGATACAGCTAATATAGGTTTATTATCTCACTATTCCCGTTACACTGCAGTGAAGCAACAGGACTCTTCTGCTTCCTGTTCTATAAATGAATTGTTAGAGAAATAATAAGGTGCCTTTTTAAAAGCCTCAGAAGTATTAATGTGCAAAATAACAGCCATTTAATTCTTCAGTAAAACTTCATCACGGACCCTGCTGGGCCTGGCATTTCACAGAGAACAAGTCTACCTACCAGCGTGCGCAGTGACTAATCCGCTCTTTATCCAAAACAAACCATATTCTAAATTCTCCAATTAAATCCATTTTAGTCAAGAACTGCCATATATGTTAGATGTTTATTTCCTATATTACTCTCTTTCCTTCAACTTGTGACCACTTTATGTAGAATCTCCGTGAATTGTTCTTCCTTAGTTGCAAACTGGTGTTACGTTATCTCATAAATCGCAGCAGATCTCAAATATAGCAGCAGACTCAGCCATTAATATGTATATGATTCCTCTTCAAAAACAGGAAATGTATTCAGCCTCTGTATAATTTTTTTTACAAAGTTTAATGTATTTTTTAACGTATTGGAATCTGAGATTTGTGTTTTGTGAATACCTAGAAGCTGATTGGTGCATTATGTTACATCCTAAAGTGCACACAATGTAATACCATACCTCCCAACTGTCCTGATTTTCGCAGGACATTCCCGATTTTAGGGGTCTGTCCCTCTGTCCTGGGTTGCTAGCCATCTGTCCCGAATTGCCCCATGCATTAAAAAAAAATATATATATATATATATATATATATATATTTTTTTTTTTTTTTTTTAAGTTCTATTGGGCCCATACTTAGAAGCAGCTGGCTTTTCTCTCCCAGGGTTATATACCTGTTAGATTCCTTGTGGAAAATGAATGGTGTGTGGGTTAAAGGGACACTGTACCCAAATTTTTTCTTTCACGATTCAGATAGAGCATGACATTTTAAGCAACTTTCCAATTTACTCCTATTATCAAATTTTCTTTATTCTCTTGGTATCTTTATTTTAAATGCAAGAATTTAAGTTTAGATGCCTGCCCATTTTTAGTGAACAACCTGGGTTGTCCTTGCTGTTTGGTGGATAAATTCATCCACCAATAAAAAAGTGCTGTCCAGAGTTCTGAATCCCAAAAAACCTTGGATGCCTTCTTTTTCAAATAAAGACAGCAAGAAAACGAAGAAAAATTGATAATAGGAGTAAATTAGAAAGTTGCTTAAAATTGCATGCTCTATTTGAATCACGAAAGAAAAAAATTGGGTTCAGTGTCCCTTTAAGTAGGAGTAAGAAGGCTTTATACCCTCTGACCTCAGGTAATGGTGACCTCTAACCCCTGGTAGTGATGACGTCTAACCCCTGGTGATAATACTAGCATGCCTTCAGTTTTATACGATGAGCAGTGCTAGCACCAGGGTAACCAACAGTGGCAGCCTTAGACTGCCAGCTAATGTGCTTGCCAACCCTAGGACCCTAATACAATGAGTTACAGATACCCATATATGATGTAGTGTGTGTGTGTGTCTATCTGTATCTATAAGTGTGTGTGTGTGTATCTGCATGTATAAGTGTATGCTATGTACTGTGTGTGTATCTATGTATAAGTGTATGCTATGTAGTGTGTGTGTCTGCCTGTATAAGTGTATGATATGTAGTGTGTGTCTGCATGTGTAAGTGTATGCTATGTAGTGTGTGTGTGTATCTGCATGTATAAGTGTAAGCTATGTAGTGTGTGTATCTGTATGTATAAGTGTGTATCTGCATGTATAAGTATATGCTATGTAGTGGTGTGTATCTGCATGTATAAATGTATGCTGTGTAGTGTCTGTGTGTATCTGTATGTATAAGTGTGTGTATCTGCATGTATAAGTGTATACTGTGTAGTGTGTGTCTGCATCTGCATGTATAAGTGTATGCTGTGCAGTGTGTGTGTGTATCTGATTGTATAAGTGTGTCTGTATCTGCATGTATAGGTGTATGCTGTATAGTGTGTATCTGTATGTATAAGTGTGTGTATCTGCATGTATAAGTGTATGCTGTGTAGTGTGTGTCTGTATCTGCATGTATAAGTGTATGCTGTGCAGTGTGTGTGTGTGTGTATCTGTTTGTATAAGTGTGTCTGTATCTGCATGTATAGGTGTATGCTGTATAGTGTGTATCTGTATGTATAAGTGTAAGCTATGTAGTGTGTGTGTGTATCTGCATGTGTATGCTATGTAGTGTGTGTGTGTGTGTATCTGCATGTGTATGCTATGTAGTGTGTTACTGTGCTTTTTTTGCTAACTTTAAAGTTCAGAATCTAGAATATTAATGGGGAATGCAGAGAACAGTTCTAAAGAATCTTGTATTAAATGTCCAATTAAGATAAAAATATTTAGCACTGTCTCTGCAAAGGTTAATTAAATACGGAGCTCACATAGCTATACCAGTGGTTTGAGCTTGTGTTTGATTTGCTGCCTGAGAGTATTAAAAGATATGACTTTATTTAGAATTTTATTTTTATTACTTTGGTCTTATGATTTTTTTAAGGGTCAGTCAACACCAAAATTCTTATTGCTTAAAAATATAGATAATCCCTTTATTACTCATTCCCCTGTTTTGCATAACTAACACATTTATATTAATATACTTATTACTTTTGTGATTACCTTGTATCTAAGCCTCTTCAAACTGCTCCTTATCTCAGTTATATTAATACACGTTTTACCTCTGTTCAATGTATCTAAGCCTCTGCAGACTGCTCCTTATCTCAGTTATATTAATATACTTTTTTACCTCTGTGATTACCCTGTATCTAAGCCTCTGCAGACTGCTCCTTATCTCAGTTATATTAATATACGTTTTACCTCTGTGATTACCCTGTATCTAAGCCTCTGCAGACTGCTCCTTATCTCAGTTATATTAATATACGTTTTACCTCTGTGATTACCCTGTATCTAAGCCTCTGCAGACTGCTCCTTATCTCAGTTATATTAATATACGTTTTACCTCTGTGATTACCTTGTATCTAAGCCTCTGCAGACTGCTCCTTATCTCATTTATATTAATACACTTTTTACCTCTGTGATTACCTTGTATCTATTTTATTGCTACACTAGATTACCCTACATTGCATGCTATGTTTTATTGGTACTCTAGATCAGTGATTTGCAACCTTTTTTTTGCCGTGGCACACTTTTTTACATTAAAAAATCCTGCGGCACACCACCATCCCAAAATTTTACAAAATGACACATTGTAGCCTAATACAGGATATGGATATTTATATATATATATATATATATATATATATATATATATATATATATATATATACACACATACTGTGTATATATATATATATACACACACACACTGTACTGTGCTGTCATGCCATACCTCCTACAAACTATACATGACATATTGGCATTCTTTTACAAACAATCATAATGATTGTCTGTGAATGAATGTCAATGTCATGGTTGTAAATGATGCCTGATGAGCCTGTCACATACCTCCCAATATTTAAAAATTTGAAAGAGGGACACCCCTGCACTGTTGTCAGTCTGCCGCGGCACACCTGAGGATCTCTCACGGCACACTAGTGTGCCACGGCACACTGGTTGAAAAACACAGCTCTAGATTACCCTACAGTGAGTGCTATATTTTATTGGTACACTAGATTACCCTACAGTGAGTGCTATATTTTATTGGTACACTAGATTACCCTACAGTGAGTGCTATATTTTATTGCTACACTAGATTACCCTACATTGCATGCTATGTTTTATTGGTACTCTAGATTACCCTGCAGTGCGTTCTATGTTTTATTGGTACACTAGATTACCCTACATTGCATGCTATATTTTATTGGTACACTAGATTACCCTACAGTGAGTGCTATATTTTATTGCTACACTAGATTACCCTACATTGCATGCTATGTTTTATTGGTACTCTAGATTACCCTGCAGTGCGTTCTATGTTTTATTGGTACACTAGATTACCCTACATTGCATGCTATATTTCTCCTGTTAAGTGTAGTCAGTCCACGGATCATCCATTACTTATGGGATATTAACTCCTCCCCAACAGGAAGTGCAAGAGGATCACCCAAGCAGAGCTGCTATATAGCTCCTCCCCTCTACGTCACACCCAGTCATTCTCTTGCACCCAACTAATAGATAGGATGTGTGAGAGGACTGTGGTGATTAAACTTAGTTTTTATATCTTCAATCAAAAGTTTGTTATTTTAAACGGCACCGGAGTGTGTTGTTTTCTTCTCAGGCAGAATTTGAAGAAGAATCTACCTGAGTTTTGTGTATGATCTTAGCGGACGTAACTAAGATCCATTTGCTGTTCTCGGCCATTCTGAGGAGTAAGGTAACTTCAGATCAGGGGACAGCGGGCAGGTTCACCTGCAAAGAGGTATGTTGCAGTATATTATTTTCTAAGGAATGGAATTGACTGAGAAAATACTGCTAATACCGATATAATGTAAGTACAGCCTTAAATGCAGTAGTAGCAACTGGTATCAGGCTGATATGTATATATGTTTACACTTAAGTATTTCTGGGGAATGGCACTTCACTGAGAAAATACTGTATGCATATAACTTTTAGCCTAACTTGCAGTGTGAGCGACTAGCAGCAGGCTTTTTAATGACATTTCATAAATTAGATTTTAAACGTTTGCTGGCATGTTAAATCGTTTAATTATCTGAGGTACTTGGTGAAAAATTGTTTTGGGCGTTATTTTCCACATGGCTGTTTTTTGGCCTATTTTGGCGCCTATTTTGGCGCTTTTACTACGCATCAGAAATTCAGTCACAGTCTGTCTTTTTCTCCCTGCATGATCCAGGACGTCTCCACAGAGCTCAGGGGTCTTCAAAACTAGTTTTGAGGGAGGTAATCACTCACAGCAGACCTGTGAGACTGTGATTTGACTGTGATAAAAACGCTTATATTTCTCCAACATAGGTGTGTCCGGTCCACGGCGTCATCCTTACTTGTGGGATATTCTCTTCCCCAACAGGAAATGGCAAAGAGCCCAGCAAAGCTGGTCACATGATCCCTCCTAGGCTCCGCCTACCCCAGTCATTCTCTTTGCCGTTGTACAGGCAACATCTCCACGGAGATGGCTTAGAGTTTTTTAGTGTTTAACTGTAGTTTTTATTATTCAATCAAGAGTTTGTTATTTTAAAATAGTGCTGGTATGTACTATTTACTCTGAAACAGAAAAGAGATGAAGATTTCTGTTTGTAAGAGGAAAATGATTTTAGCAACCGTTACTAAAATCCATGGCTGTTCCACACAGGACTGTTGAGAGGAATTAACTTCAGTTGGGGGAACAGTGAGCAGTCTTTTGCTGCTTGAGGTATGACACATTCTAACAAGACGATGTAATGCTGGAAGCTGTCATTTTCCCTATGGGATCCGGTAAGCCATGTTTATTCAGAAAGTAAATAAGGGCTTCACAAGGGCTTATTAAGACTGTAGACTTTTTCTGGGCTAAATCGATTCATATATTACACATATTTAGCCTTGAGGAATCATTTAATCTGGGTATTTTGGTAAAATAATATCGGCAGGCACTGTTTTAGACACCTTATTCTTTAGGGGCTTTCCCTAATCATAGGCAGAGCCTCATTTTCGCGCCGGTATTGCGCACTTGTTTTTGAGAGGCATGACATGCAGTCGCATGTGTGAGGAGCTCTGATACATAGAAAAGACTTTCTGAAGGCATCATTTGGTATCGTATTCCCCTTTGGGCTTGGTTGGGTCTCAGCAAAGCAGATACCAGGGACTGTAAAGGGGTTAAAGTTAAAAACGGCTCCGGTTCCGTTATTTTAAGGGTTAAAGCTTCCAAATTTGGTGTGCAATACTTTTAAGGCTTTAAGACACTGTGGTGAAATTTTGGTGAATTTTGAACAATTCCTTCATACTTTTTCGCAATTGCAGTAATAAAGTGTGTTCAGTTTAAAATTTAAAGTGACAGTAACGGTTTTATTTTAAAACGTTTTTTGTACTTTGTTATCAAGTTTATGCCTGTTTAACATGTCTGAACTACCAGATAGACTGTGTTCTGAATGTGGGGAAGCCAGGGTTCCTTCTCATTTAAATAAATGTGATTTATGTGACACTGAAAATGATGCCCAAGATGATTCCTCAAGTGAGGGGAGTAAGCATGGTACTGCATCATTCCCTCCTTCGTCTACACGAGTCTTGCCCACTCAGGAGGCCCCTAGTACATCTAGCGCGCCAATACTCCTTACTATGCAACAATTAACGGCTGTAATGGATAATTCTATCAAAAACATTTTAGCCAAAATGCCCACTTATCAGCGTAAGCGCGACTGCTCTGTTTTAGATACTGAAGAGCATGAGGACGCTGATGATAATGGTTCTGAAATGCCCCTACACCAGTCTGAGGGGGCCAGGGAGGTTTTGTCTGAGGGAGAAATTTCAGATTCAGGGAAAATTTCTCAACAAGCTGAACCCGATGTGATTACATTTAAATTTAAGTTGGAACATCTCCGCGCTCTGCTTAAGGAGGTATTATCCACTCTGGATGATTGTGAGAATTTGATCATCCCAGAGAAACTATGTAAAATGGACAAGTTCCTAGAGGTCCCGGGGCTCCCAGAAGCTTTTCCTATACCCAAGCGGGTGGCGGACATTGTAAATAAAGAATGGGAAAGGCCCGGTATACCTTTCGTCCCTCCCCCCATATTTAAAAAATTGTTTCCTATGGTCGACCCCAGAAAGGACTTATGGCAGACAGTCCCCAAGGTCGAGGGAGCGGTTTCTACTTTAAACAAACGCACCACTATACCCATAGAAGATAGTTGTGCTTTCAAAGATCCTATGGATAAAAAATTAGAAGGTTTGCTTAAAAAGATGTTTGTTCAGCAAGGTTACCTTCTACAACCAATTTCATGCATTGTCCCTGTCACTACAGCCGCGTGTTTCTGGTTCGATGAACTAGTTAAGGCGATCGATAGTGATTCTCCTCCTTATGAGGAGATTATGGACAGAATCCGTGCTCTCAAATTGGTTAATTCTTTCACCCTAGACGCCACTTTGCAATTGGCTAGGTTAGCGGCGAAAAATTCTGGGTTTGCTATTGTGGCGCGCAGAGCGCTTTGGTTGAAATCTTGGTCAGCGGATGCGTCTTCCAAGAACAAACTACTTAACATTCCTTTCAAGGGGAAAACGCTGTTTGGCCCTGACTTGAAAGAGATTATCTCTGATATCACTGGGGGTAAGGGCCACGCCCTTCCTCAGGATAGGTCTTTCAAGGCCAAAAATAAACCTAATTTTCGTCCCTTTCGTAGAAACGGACCAGCCCCAAGTGCTACGTCCTCTAAGCAAAAGGGTAATACTTCTCAAGCCAAGCCAGCCTGGAGACCAATGCAAGGCTGGAACAAGGGAAAGCAGGCCAAGAAACCTGCCACTGCTACCAAGACAGCATGAAATGTTGGCCCCCGATCCGGGACCGGATCTGGTGGGGGGCAGACTCTCTCTTCGCTCAGGCTTGGGCAAGAGATGTTCTGGATCCTTGGGCACTAGATATAGTCTCCCAAGGTTATCTTCTGGAATTCAAGGGGCTTCCCCCAAGGGGGAGTTTCCACAGGTCTCAATTGTCTTCAGACCACATAAAAAGACAGGCATTCTTACATTGTGTAGAAGACCTGCTAAAAATGGGAGTGATTCATCCTGTTCCATTAGGAGAACAAGGGATGGGGTTCTACTCCAATCTGTTCATAGTTCCCAAAAAAGAGGGAACGTTCAGACCAATCTTAGATCTCAAGATCTTAAACAAGTTTCTCAAGGTTCCATCGTTCAAGATGGAAACCATTCGAACAATTCTTCCTTCCATCCAGGAAGGTCAATTCATGACCACGGTGGATTTAAAGGATGCGTATCTACATATTCCTATCCACAAGGAACATCATCGGTTCCTAAGGTTCGCATTCCTGGACAAGCATTACCAGTTCGTGGCGCTTCCTTTCGGATTAGCCACTGCTCCACGGATTTTCACAAAGGTACTAGGGTCCCTTCTAGCGGTGCTAAGACCAAGGGGCATTGCAGTAGTACCTTACTTGGACGACATTCTGATTCAAGCGTCGTCCCTTCCTCAAGCAAAGGCTCACACGGACATAGTCCTGGCCTTTCTCAGATCTCACGGATGGAAAGTGAACGTGGAAAAGAGTTCTCTATCTCCGTCGACAAGGGTTCCCTTCTTGGGAACAATAATAGACTCCTTAGAAATGAGGATTTTTCTGACAGAGGCCAGAAAAACAAAACTTCTAAACTCTTGTCGGACACTTCATTCCGTTCCTCTTCCTTCCATAGCGCAGTGCATGGAAGTAATAGGTTTGATGGTAGCGGCAATGGACATAGTTCCTTTTGCGCGCATTCATCTAAGACCATTACAACTGTGCATGCTCAGTCAGTGGAATGGGGACTATACAGACTTGTCTCCGAAGATACAAGTAAATCAGAGGTCCAGGGACTCACTCCGTTGGTGGCTGTCCCTGGACAACCTGTCACAAGGGATGACCTTCCGCAGACCAGAGTGGGTCATTGTCACGACCGACGCCAGTCTGATGGGCTGGGGCGCGGTCTGGGGATCCCTGAAAGCTCAGGGTCTTTGGTCTCGGGAAGAATCTCTTCTACCGATAAATATTCTGGAACTGAGAGCGATATTCAATGCTCTCAAGGCTTGGCCTCAGCTAGCGAAGGCCAAGTTCATACGGTTTCAATCAGACAACATGACGACTGTTGCGTACATCAACCATCAGGGGGGAACAAGGAGTTCCCTGGCGATGGAAGAAGTGACCAAAATCATTCAATGGGCGGAGACTCGCTCCTGCCACCTGTCTGCAATCCACATCCCAGGAGTGGAAAATTGGGAAGCGGATTTTCTGAGTCGTCAGACATTGCATCCGGGGGAGTGGGAACTCCATCCGGAAATCTTTGCCCAAATCACTCAACTGTGGGGCATTCCAGACATGGATCTGATGGCCTCTCGTCAGAACTTCAAGGTTCCTTGCTACGGGTCCAGATCCAGGGATCCCAAGGCGACTCTAGTAGATGCACTAGTAGCACCTTGGAACTTCAAACTAGCTTATGTATTCCCGCCGTTTCCTCTCATCCCCAGGCTGGTAGCCAGGATCCATCAGGAGAGGGCGTCGGTGATCTTGATAGCTCCTGCGTGGCCACGCAGGACTTGGTATGCAGATCTGGTGAATATGTCATCGGCTCCACCATGGAAGCTACCTTTGAGACGAGACCTTCTTGTTCAAGGTCCGTTCGAACATCCGAATCTGGTCTCACTCCAGCTGACTGCTTGGAGATTGAACGCTTGATTTTATCAAAACGAGGGTTCTCAGATTCTGTTATTGATACTCTTGTTCAGGCCAGAAAGCCTGTAACTAGAAAAATTTACCTCAAAATATGGAAAAAATATATCTGTTGGTGTGAATCTAAAGGATTCCCCTGGGACAAGGTAAAGATTCCTAAGATTCTATCCTTTCTCCAAGAAGGATTGGAGAAAGGATTATCTGCAAGTTCCTTGAAGGGACAGATTTCTGCCTTGTCTGTGTTACTTCACAAAAAGCTGGCAGCTGTGCCAGATGTTCAAGCCTTTGTTCAGGCTCTGGTTAGAATCAAGCCTGTTTACAAACCTTTGACTCCTCCTTGGAGTCTCAACTTAGTTCTTTCAGTTCTTCAGGGGGTTCCGTTTGAACCCTTACATTCCGTTGATATTAAGTTATTATCTTGGAAAGTTTTGTTTTTGGTTGCAATTTCTTCTGCTAGAAGAGTTTCAGAATTATCTGCTCTGCAGTGTTCTCCTCCTTATCTGGTGTTCCATGCAGATAAGGTGGTTTTACGTACTAAACCTGGTTTTCTTCCAAAAGTTGTTTCTAACAAAAACATTAACCAGGAGATAGTCGTGCCTTCTTTGTGTCCGAAACCAGTTTCGAAGAAGGAACGTTTGTTGCACAATTTGGATGTTGTTCGCGCTCTAAAATTCTATTTAGATGCTACAAAGGATTTTAGACAAACATCTTCCTTGTTTGTTGTTTATTCTGGTAAAAGGAGAGGTCAAAAAGCAACTTCTACCTCTCTCTCTTTTTGGATTAAAAGCATCATCAGATTGGCTTACGAGACTGCCGGACGGCAGCCTCCTGAAAGAATCACAGCTCATTCCACTAGGGCTGTGGCTTCCACATGGGCCTTCAAGAACGAGGCTTCTGTTGATCAGATATGTAGGGCAGCGACTTGGTCTTCACTGCACACTTTTACCAAATTTTACAAGTTTGATACTTTTGCTTCTTCTGAGGCTATTTTTGGGAGAAAGGTTTTGCAAGCCGTGGTGCCTTCCATTTAGGTGACCTGATTTGCTCCCTCCCTTCATCCGTGTCCTAAAGCTTTGGTATTGGTTCCCACAAGTAAGGATGACGCCGTGGACCGGACACACCTATGTTGGAGAAAACAGAATTTATGTTTACCTGATAAATTACTTTCTCCAACGGTGTGTCCGGTCCACGGCCCGCCCTGGTTTTTTAATCAGGTCTGATAATTTATTTTCTTTAACTACAGTCACCACGGTATCATATGGTTTCTCCTATGCAAATATTCCTCCTTAACGTCGGTCGAATGACTGGGGTAGGCGGAGCCTAGGAGGGATCATGTGACCAGCTTTGCTGGGCTCTTTGCCATTTCCTGTTGGGGAAGAGAATATCCCACAAGTAAGGATGACGCCGTGGACCGGACACACCGTTGGAGAAAGTAATTTATCAGGTAAACATAAATTCTGTTTTTCAATTGTTATTCAACTGTGACAGTTTTTGTGTGCTTCTTAAAGGCACAGTAACGTTTTGCATATTGCTTGTAAATTTAGTTGAAAAGTATTTCCAAGCTTGCTAGTCTAATTGCTAGTTTTGTTTAAACATGTCTGACACAGAGGAATCTCTTTGTGCAATATGTTCAAAAGCCAAGGTGGAGCCCAATAGAAATTTATGTACTAATTGCATTGATGCTACTTTAAATAAAAGTCAATCTGTACATGTTAAGCAACATTCACCAGACAACGAGGGGGAAGTTATGCCGACTAACTTGCCTCACGTGTCAGTACCTGCATCTCCCGCTCAGGAGGTGCGTGATATTGTAACGCCAAGTACATCAGGGCGGCCATTACAAATCACTCTACAAGACATGGCTAATGTTATGACTGAAGTTTTGTCTAAATTGCCAGAACTTAGGGGTAAACGAGATCACTCTGGGGTGAGAACAGAGTGCGCTGATAATGCTAGGGCCATGTCTGATACTGCGTCACAATTTGCAGAGCATGAGGACGGAGAGCTTCATTCTGCGGGTGACGGATCTGATCCAAATAAACTGGATTCAGACATTTCAAATTTTAAGTTTAAGCTGGAAAACCTCCGTGTATTACTAGGGGAGGTGTTAGCGGCTCTGAATGATTGTAACACAGTTGCAATCCCAGAGAAAATGTGTAGGTTGGATAAATATTTTGCGGTACCGACGAGTACTGACGTTTTTCCTATACCTAAGAGACTTACGGAAATTGTTACTAAGGAGTGGGATAGACCCGGTGTGCCTTTCTCACCCCCTCCTATATTCAGAAAAATGTTTCCAATAGACGCCACCACACGGGACTTATGGCAAACGGTCCCTAAGGTGGAGGGAGCAGTTTCTACTTTAGCTAAGCGTACCACTATCCCGGTGGAGGATAGTTGTGCCTTTTCAGATCCAATGGATAAAAAGTTAGAGGGTTACCTTAAGAAAATGTTTGTTCAACAAGGTTTTATATTGCAACCCCTTGCATGCATTGCGCCTGTCACGGCTGCGGCAGCATTTTGGTTTGAGTCTCTGGAAGAGACCCTTGACTCAGCTCCATTAGATGAGATTACACACAAGCTTAAAACCCTTAAAGGGACAGTATACTGTAAAATAGTTTTTCCCTTAATGTCTTTACAATTGCTTTTTTACCAACTGCAGAGTAAAAAATGTATGAAAATGAGCTTTTTAAGGTTTATTTCTGTATATTAAAGCTCTGATTTTGTGTTTTGAAGCCACAGCCTAATAAAATAGGTTAAGCTTGTAGGTATAATCAGATCTCATTACTGTATCACATTGTGTACATATACCTGCTTCTTTATATTATATCTGTTCTTAAACAATCACCAGTACTTTGAGAGAACAATGGAAAATCAGCATTGTATTACCTTATCTCTGCTTTATCACACTGGGAGTGTAATTTCTTCTGCTGGCTGTGTTTACAAAGCTTATATATAGCTGGTACGCGCGGCCACAAACTTTCAGAATAGGTGGAGATACCACATGCTAAATTAACAATTTCAAATGCCAATATAAGGGTAAAGGAGCTACTTGTAAACAATTTAATACACTCCAGCAGGTAAAGTGGATCATTGGGAACAAATTAAAGGGGAGAACATTTTTGAGTAAACTGTCCCTTTAAGCTAGCTAATTCATTTATTTCTGATGCCGTATTACATTTAACTAAACTTACGGCTAAGAATTCCGGATTCGCCATTCAGGCACGCAGAGCGCTGTGGCTAAAATCCTGGTCAGCTGATGTAACTTCTAAATCTAAATTACTTAACATACCTTTCAAGGGGCAGACTTTATTCTGGCCCGGTTTGAAAGAAATTATCGCTGATATTACGGGAGGTAAAGGCCATGCCCTGCCTCAAGACAGAGCCAAACCTAGGGCTAGACAGTCTAATTTTCGTGCCTTTCGTAACTTCAAGGCAGGAGCAGCATCAACTTCCTCTGCTCCAAAACAGGAAGGAGCTGTTGCTCGCTACAGACAAGGCTGGAAACCTAACCAGACCTGGAACAAGGGCAAGCAGGCCAGAAAACCTGCTACTGCCCCTAAGACAGCATGAAGTGAGGGCCCCCGATCCGGAAACGGATCTAGTGGGGGGCAGACTCTCTCTCTTCGCCCAGGCTTGGGCAAGAGATGTCCAGGATCCCTGGGCGTTGGAGATCATATCTCAGGGATATCTTCTGGACTTCAAAGCTTCTCCTCCACAAGGGAGATTTCACCTTTCAAGGTTGTCAACAAACCAGATAAAGAAAGAGGCGTTTCTACGCTGTGTACAAGACCTTTTACTAATGGGAGTGATCCACCCAGTTCCGCGGTCGGAACACGGACAAGGGTTTTACTCAAATCTGTTTGTGGTTCCCAAAAAAGAGGGAACCTTCAGACCAATATTGGATTTAAAGATCCTAAACAAATTCCTAAGAGTTCCATCGTTCAAAATGGAAACTATTCGGACAATCTTACCCATGATCCAAAGAGGTCAGTACATGACCACAGTGGATTTAAAGGATGCTTACCTTCACATACCGATTCACAAAGAACATTACCGGTATCTAAGGTTTGCCTTCCTAGACAGGCATTACCAGTTTGTAGCTCTTCCCTTCGGGTTGGCTACGGCTCCAAGAATCTTTACAAAGGTTCTGGGCTCTCTTCTGGCGGTACTAAGACCGCGAGGAATTTCGGTAGCTCCGTACCTAGACGACATTCTGATACAAGCGTCAAGCTTCCAAACTGCCAAGTCTCATACAGAGTTAGTACTGGCATTTCTAAGGTCGCATGGGTGGAAAGTGAACAAGGAGAAGAGTTCTCTCTTACCACTCACAAGAGTTCCCTTCTTGGGGACTCTTATAGATTCTGTAGAAATGAAAATTTACCTGACAGAGGACAGGTTAACAAAGCTTCTAAATGCTTGCCGTGTCCTTCATTCCATTCAACACCCGTCAGTGGCTCAATGCATGGAGGTAATCGGCTTAATGGTAGCGGCAATGGACATAGTTCCTTTTGCACGCCTGCACCTCAGACCGCTGCAATTGTGCATGCTAAGTCAGTGGAATGGGGATTACTCAGATTTGTCCCCTACGCTGAATCTGGATCAAGAGACCAGAGATTCTCTTCTATGGTGGCTTTCTCGGCCACATCTGTCCAGGGGGATGCCCTTCAGCAGGCCAGACTGGACAATTGTAACAACAGACGCCAGCCTACTAGGTTGGGGCGCTGTCTGGAATTCCCTGAAGGCTCAGGGATCATGGACTCAAGAGGAGAGTCTCCTTCCAATAAACATTCTGGAATTGAGAGCAGTTCTCAATGCCCTTCTGGCTTGGCCTCAGTTAACAACTCGGGGGTTCATCAGGTTTCAGTCGGACAACATCACGACTGTGGCTTACATCAACCATCAGGGAGGGACAAGGAGTTCCCTAGCGATGATGGAAGTATCAAAGATAATTCGCTGGGCAGAGTCTCACTCTTGCCACCTGTCAGCGATCCACATCCCAGGAGTGGAGAACTGGGAGGCGGATTTCCTAAGTCACCAGACTTTTCATCCGGGGGACTGGGAACTTCATCCGGAGGTCTTTGCCCAAATACTTCGACGTTGGGGCAAACCAGATATGGATCTCATGGCGTCTCGCCAGAACGCCAAGCTTCCTTGTTACGGGTCCAGGTCCAGGGACCCGGGAGCGGTCCTGATAGATGCCTTGACAGCACCTTGGACCTTCAGGATGGCTTATGTGTTTCCACCCTTCCCGATGCTTCCTCGTTTGATTGCCAGGATCAAACAGGAGAAAGCATCGGTGATTCTAATAGCGCCTGCGTGGCCACGCAGGACCTGGTATGCAGATCTAGTGGACATGTCATCCTGTCCACCTTGGTCTCTGCCTCTGAGACAGGACCTTCTAATTCAGGGTCCTTTCAAACATCAAAATCTAATTTCTCTGAAGCTGACTGCATGGAAATTGAACGCTTGATTTTATCAAAGCGTGGATTTTCGGAGTCAGTAATTGATACCTTAATACAGGCTAGGAAACCTGTTACCAGGAAAATTTACCATAAGATATGGCGTAAATACTTACACTGGTGCGAATCCAAGAGTTACTCATGGAGTAAGGTTAGGATTCCTAGGATATTGTCTTTTCTACAAGAAGGTTTAGAAAAGGGTTTATCTGCAAGTTCTTTAAAGGGACAGATCTCAGCTCTGTCCATCCTTTTACACAAACGTCTGTCAGAAGTTCCAGACGTTCAGGCTTTTTGTCAGGCTTTGGCTAGGATTAAGCCTGTGTTTAAGACTGTAGCTCCACCGTGGAGCTTAAATTTAGTTCTTAACGTTTTACAGGGTGTTCCGTTTGAACCCCTTCATTCCATTGATATCAAGCTGTTATCTTGGAAAGTTCTGTTTTTAATGGCTATTTCCTCGGCTCGTAGAGTCTCTGAGTTATCAGCCTTACATTGTGATTCTCCTTATCTGATTTTTCATTCAGATAAGTAGTTCTGCGTACTAAACCTGGATTCTTACCTAAGGTAGTCACTAACAAGAATATCAATCAGGAGATTGTTGTTCCATCATTGTGCCCTAACCCTTCTTCAAAGAAGGAACGACTTCTGCACAAGACGTAGTCCGTGCCCTGAAATTTTATTTACAGGCAACTAAGGATTTTCGCCAAACTTCTTCCCTGTTTGTCGTTTATTCTGGACAGAGGAGAGGTCAAAAAGCATCTGCTACCTCTCTATCCTTTTGGCTTCGTAGCATAATACGTTTAGCCTATGAGACTGCTGGACAGCAACCTCCTGAAAGGATTACAGCTCATTCTACTAGAGCTGTGGCTTCCACTTGGGCCTTTAAGAACGAGGCCTCTGTTGAACAGATTTGCAAGGCTGCAACTTGATCTTCTCTTCATACTTTTTCCAAATTTTACAAATTTGACACTTTTGCTTCTTCGGAGGCTGTTTTTGGGAGAAAGGTTCTTCAGGCAGTGGTTCCTTCCGTATAAAGATCCTGCCTGTCCCTCCCGTCATCCGTGTACTTTAGCTTTGGTATTGGTATCCCATAAGTAATGGATGACCCGTGGACTGACTACACTTAACAGGAGAAAACATAATTTATGCTTACCTGATAAATTCCTTTCTCCTGTAGTGTAGTCAGTCCACGGCCCGCCCTGTTTTTATGGCAGGTCTAAATTTTAAATTATACTCCAGTCACCACTGCACCCTATAGTTTCTCCTTTCTCGTTTGGTTTTCGGTCGAATGACTGGGTGTGACGTAGAGGGGAGGAGCTATATAGCAGCTCTGCTTGGGTGATCCTCTTGCACTTCCTGTTGGGGAGGAGTTAATATCCCATAAGTAATGGATGACCCGTGGACTGACTACACTACAGGAGAAAGGAATTTATCAGGTAAGCATAAATTATGTTTTTATTGGTACACTAGATTACCCTACAGTGAGTGCTATATTTTATTGGTACACTAGATTACCCTGCAGTGAGTGCTATATTTTATTGGTACACTAGATTACCCTGCAGTGAGTGCTATATTTTATTGGTACACTAGATTACCCTACATTGCATGCTATGTTTTATTGGTACTCTAGATTACCCTGCTGTGCGTTCTGTGTTTTATTGGTACACTAGATTACCCTACATTGCATGCTATATTTTATTGGTACACTAGATTACCCTACAGTGAGTGCTATATTTTATTGGTACACTAGATTACCCTGCAGTGAGTGCTATATTTTATTGCTACACTAGATTACCTTACATTGCATGCTATGTTTTATTGGTACTCTAGATTACCCTGCAGTGCGTTCTATGTTTTATTGGTACACTAGATTACCCTACATTGCATGCTATATTTTATTGCTACACTAGATTACCCTACAGTGAGTGCTATATTTTATTGGAACACTAAATTACCCTACAGTGAGTGCTATATTTTATTGGTACACTAGATTACCCTGCAGTGAGTGCTATATTTTATTTCTACACTAGATTACCCTACATTGAGTGCTATATTTTATTGCTACACTAGATTACCCTGCAGTGAGTGCTATATTTTATTGGTACACTAGATTACCCTGCAGTGAGTGCTATATTTTATTGGTACATTAGATTACCCTGCAGTGAGTGCTATATTTTATTGCTACACTAGATTACCCTGCATTGCGTGCTATATTTTAATGGTACATTAGACTACCCTGCAGTGAGTGCTATATTTTATTGGTACATTAGATTACCCTGCAGTGAGTGCTATATTTTAATGGTACATTAGATTACCCTGCAGTGAGTGCTATATTTTATTGGTACATTAGATTACCCTGCAGTGAGTGCTATATTTTATTGGTACATTAGATTACCCTGCAGTGAGTGCTATATTTAATTGGTGCAGTAGATTACCCTGCGGTGCCTGCTATATTTAATTGGTGCAGTAGATTACCCTGCAGTGCCTGCTATATTAAATGGTACAGTAGATTACCCTGCAGTGCCTGCTATATTAAATGGTGCAGTAGATTACCCTGCGGTGCCTGCTATATTTAATTGGTGCAGTAGATTACCCTGCAGTGCCTGCTATATTAAATGGTGCAGTAGATTACCCTGCGGTGCCTGCTATATTTAATTGGTGCAGTAGATTACCCTGCATTGCCTGCTATATTTAATTGGTGCAGTAGATTACCCTGCAGTGCCTGCTATATTTTATTGGTACAGTAGATTACCCTGCAGTGCCTGCTATATTTAATTAGTGCAGTAGATTACCCTGCAGTGCCTGCTATATTTAATTGGTGCAGTAGATTACCCTGCAGTGCCTGCTATATTTAATTGGTGCAGTAGATTACCCTGCAGTGCCTGCTATATTTAATTGGTGCAGTAGATTACCGTGCAGTGCCTGCTATATTAATTGGTACAGTAGATTACCCTGCGGTGCCTGCTATATTTAATTGGTGCAGTAGATTACCCTGCAGTGCGTGCTATATTTTATTGGTGCAGTAGATTACCCTGCAGTGCCTGCTATATTTAATTGGTGCAGTAGATTACCCTGCAGTGCCTGCTATATTTTATTGGTACAGTAGATTACCCTGCAGTGCGTGCTATATTTTATTGGTGCAGTAGATTACCCTGCAGTGCCTGCTATATTTAATTGGTGCAGTAGATTACCCTGCAGTGCCTGCTATATTTAATTGGTACAGTAGATTACCCTGCAGTGCGTGCTATATTTTATTGGTGCAGTAGATTACCCTGCAGTGCGTGCTATATTTTATTGGTACAGTAGATTACCCTGCAGTGCCTGCTATATTTTATTGGTGCAGTAGATTACCCTGCAGTGCCTGCTATATTTTATTGGTGCAGTAGATTACCCTGCAGTGCGTGCTATATTTTATTGGTGCAGTAGATTACCCTGCAGTGCCTGCTATATTTTATTGGTGCAGTAGATTACCCTGCAGTGCCTGCTATATTTAATTGGTGCAGTAGATTACCCTGCAGTGCCTGCTATATTTAATTGGTGCAGTAGATTACCCTGCAGTGCCTGCTATATTTTATTGGTACAGTAGGAAAAAGCCAGCGCATGTCTAAACAAAGCCTTGTTGTGCGTTGTATTATTATTTATTAACGGTCATTATTTAATCACACGGCCTTTCCTCGTACCGAACAGAATTAGCTGGAATGTGATGATTGCACGGCCGGCTCCGCTCTTGGGACATATCCTAGCTGTGTGCGCCAGCAGTTTTATGCAGGAAGCAGCTCTGTAGCAACATACAACGTAGACTGGGTATTGGCACCGGGTGGCTGCTTTTAGGAAATCAAATGACTTTGTCCCAGCACTTTTTCTTTCACCAGTTTGTGATTTAGAATGTGTTGTAGTTTAACTTTGTGTAGCGCACAGAGGAGGGTTGTTGTAATGGCCTTTCTATAAGGTGATAATAGTTACATGTAATGTGCTTCTAGTTACACGCGTACAAGAGACCGCTAGTTACGTACAACAGGCTGCTAGTTACACGCGTACAAGAGACCGCTAGTTACGTACAACAGGCTGCTAGTTACACGCGTACAAGAGACCGCTAGTTACGTACAACAGGCTGCTAGTTACACGCGTACAAGAGACCGCTAGTTACGTACAACAGGCTGCTAGTTACACGCGTACAAGAGACCGCTAGTTACGTACAACAGGCTGCTAGTTACATACGTACAACAGACTGCTAGTTATATACGTACAACAGGCTGCTAGTTACATACGTACAACAGACTGCTAGTTATATACGTACAACAGGCTGCTAGTTACATACGTACAACAGACTGCTAGTTACATACATACAACAGGCTGCTAGTTACATACATACAACAGGCTGCTAGTTACATACGTACAACAGGCTGCTAGTTACATACATAAACAGGCTGCTAGTTACATACATAAACAGGCTGCTAGTTACATACGTACAACAGGCTGCTAGTTACATACGTACAACAGGCTGCTAGTTACATACGTACAACAGGCTGCTAGTTATATACGTACAACAGGCTGCTAGTTATATACGTACAACAGGCTGCTAGTTATATACGTACAACAGGCTGCTAGTTATATACGTACAACAGGCTGCTAGTTACATACGTACAACAGGCTGCTAGTTACATACGTACAACAGGCTGCTAGTTACATACGTACAACAGGCTGCTAGTTACATACGTACAACAGGCTGCTAGTTACATACGTACAACAGGCTGCTAGTTACATACGTACAACAGGCTGCTAGTTACATACGTACAACAGGCTGCTAGTTACATACGTACAACAGGCTGCTAGTTATATACGTACAACAGGCTGCTAGTTACATACGTACAACAGGCTGCTAGTTACATACGTACAACAGGCTGCTAGTTACATACGTACAACAGGCTGCTAGTTACATACGTACAACAGGCTGCTAGTTACATACGTACAACAGGCTGCTAGTTATATACGTACAACAGGCTGCTAGTTATATACGTACAACAGGCTGCTAGTTATATACGTACAACAGGCTGCTAGTTATATACGTACAACAGGCTGCTAGTTACATACGTACAACAGGCTGCTAGTTACATACGTACAACAGGCTGCTAGTTACATACGTACAACAGGCTGCTAGTTACATACGTACAACAGGCTGCTAGTTATATACGTACAACAGGCTGCTAGTTACATACGTACAACAGGCTGCTAGTTACATACGTACAACAGGCTGCTAGTTATATACGTACAGCTAGTTACATACGTACAACAGGCTGCTAGTTACATACGTACAACAGGCTGCTAGTTATATACGTACAACAGGCTGCTAGTTATATACGTACAACAGGCTGCTAGTTATATACGTACAACAGGCTGCTAGTTATATACGTACAACAGGCTGCTAGTTACATACGTACAACAGGCTGCTAGTTACATACGTACAACAGGCTGCTAGTTACATACGTACAACAGGCTGCTAGTTACATACGTACAACAGGCTGCTAGTTACATACGTACAACAGGCTGCTAGTTACATACGTACAACAGGCTGCTAGTTATATACGTACAACAGGCTGCTAGTTACATACGTACAACAGGCTGCTAGTTACATACGTACAACAGGCTGCTAGTTACATACGTACAACAGGCTGCTAGTTACATACGTACAACAGGCTGCTAGTTACATACGTACAACAGGCTGCTAGTTATATACGTACAACAGGCTGCTAGTTATATACGTACAACAGGCTGCTAGTTATATACGTACAACAGGCTGCTAGTTATATACGTACAACAGGCTGCTAGTTACATACGTACAACAGGCTGCTAGTTACATGCGTGCAACAGGCTGCTGGTTACATGCGTGCAACAGGCCGCTGGTTACATGCGTGCAACAGGCCGCTGGTTACATGCGTGCAACAGGCCGCTGGTTACATGCGTGCAACAGGCCGCTGGTTACATGCGTGCAACAGGCCGCTGGTTACATGCGTGCAACAGGCCGCTGGTTACATGCGTGCAACAGGCCGCTGGTTACATGCGTGCAACAGGCCGCTGGTTACATGCGTGCAACAGGCCGCTGGTTACATGCGTGCAACAGGCCGCTGGTTACATGCGTGCAACAGGCCGCTGGTTACATGCGTGCAACAGGCAACTGGTTACATGCGTGCAACAGGCCGCTGGTTACATGCGTGCAACAGGCCGCTGGTTACATGCGTGCAACAGGCCGCTGGTTACATGCGTGCAACAGGCCGCTGGTTACAGCTAGTTGCTTACGACACTTCAGTAGATGATGATTTTAAAGGGATAGTAAACCCCCAAATTTTCTTTTATAATATAGATAGAACACACAATTTTAAACAACTTTCCAATTTACTTCTATTATACAATTTTCTTCATTCTCTTGTTATCCATTGCTGAAGGGACAGCATTGCACTACTGACAGGAAGCTAAAACATCTATTTAGCCAATCACGAGAGACAAATGTGTGCAGGCACCAATCAGCAGCAGCTCCCACTAGTGTAGGATATGTGCACTAGTGTAGGATACTAAGAGAACGAAGCACATTTGAAAATAGAAGTGAATTTAAAAGGGTCTTAAAATGACCGGCTCTATCAGAATCTTGCAAGTTTAATTTTGACTTTCCTATCCCTTTAACCCCTTAATGACCACAGCACTTTTCCATTTTCTGTCCGTTTGGGACCAAGGCTATTTTTACATTTCTGCGGTGTTTGTGTTTAGCTGTAATTTTCCTCTTACTCATTTACTGTACCCACACATATTATATACCGTTTTTCTCGCCATTAAATGGACTTTCTAAAGATACCATTATTTTCATCATATCTTATCATTTACTATAAAAAAAAATATAAAATATGAGGAAAAAATTGAAAAAAACACACTTTTTCTAACTATGACCCCCAAAATCTGTTACACATCTACAACTACCAAAAAACACCCATGCTAAATAGTTTCTAAATTTTGTCCTGAGTTTAGAAATACCCAATGTTTACATGTTCTTTGCTTTTTTTGTAAGTTATAGGGCCATAAATACAATTAGCACTTTGCTATTTCCAAACCATTATTTTTCAAAATTAGCGCTAGTTACATTAGAACACTAATATCTTTCAGGAATCTCTGAATATCCATTGACATGTATATATTTTTTTTTAGTAGACATCCCAAAGTATTCATCTAGGCCCATTTTGGTATATTTCATGCCACCATTTCACCGCCAAATGCGATTAAATACAAAAAATCGTTCACTTTTTTACTAATTTTTTCACAAACTTTTGGTTTCTCACTGAAATTATTTACGAACAGCTTGTGTAATTATGGCTTAAATGGTTGTAAATTCTTCTCTGGGATCCCCTTTGTTCAGAAATAGCAGACATATATGGCTTTGGCGTTGCTTTTTAGTAATTAGAAGGCTGCTAAATGCCACTGCGCACTACACGTGTATTATGCCCAGCAGTGAAGGGGTTAATTATGGAGCATGTAGGGAGCCTTTAGGGATAATTTTAGCTTTAGTGTAGTCTAGTAGACAACCCCTAGTATTGATCTAGGCCAATTTTGGTATATTTCATGCCACCATTTCACCGCCAAATGCGATCAAATTAAAAAAAACGTTAAATTTTTCACAATTTTAGGTTTCTCACTGAAATCATTTACAAACAGCTTGTGCAATTATGGCACAAATGGTTGTAAATGCTTCTCTGGGATCCCCTTTGTTCAGAAATAGCAGACATATATGGCTTTGGCGTTGCTTTTTGGTAATTAGAAGGCCGCCAAATGCCGCTGCATTTCACACGTGTATTATGGCTAGCAGTGAAGGGGTTAATTTTAGCTTTAGTGTAGAGCTCAGCCTCCCACCTGAAACATGAGACCCCCTGATCCCTCCCAAACAGCTCTCTTCCCTCCCCCACCCCACGATTGTCCCCGCCATCTTAAGTACTGGCAGAAACTCTGCCAGTACTAAAATAAAAGCTATATTTGGGCTTTTTTTCTGTTTTTTAGCATATTTACATATGCTGCTGTGTAGGATCCCCCCTTAGCTCCCAGCCTCACTGATCCCCCACCAAACAGCTCTCTAACCCTCCCCCTCTGCCTTAATGGGCGCCATCTTGGGTACTGGCAGCTGTCTGCCAGTACCCAGTGTAGTAAAAAAAATGTGCCTTTTTATTTTTTTAAATGATCTTTTCTGTAGTGTAGCTTCCCCCCCCCCCCAAGATCAACCCCTTCCAGGTCCCTTAGCTGTTTATTTACAGCTTTAATAACTATTTTTGTTTACTTTACCCAGTTTATTTTTCTGTAGTGCAGCGGTTCCCTCCCGCTCCCGCCCCGTGCACGCGCCCGCCGCCCCCCGTGCACGCGCGCGCTCCCGCCCCTCCCGCCCCCGATCCCGCCCCCCTCCACTCCATTCGGCACATCGATGGCCGACCACCCGCCTCCCAGACTTGCTCCCACCCACCAACGATACCGGCCACCGATGTCCGGTGCAGAGAGGGCCACAGAGTGGCTCTCTCTGCATCGGATGGCCAAGGGGGGTTATTGCAGGATGCCTCGATATCGAGGCATCACTGCAATAACCGGAAAGCAGCTGGAAGCGTGCAGGATCGCTTCCAGCTGCTTTCCAGACCAAGGACGTACGCCACACGTCCTCGGTCATTAACTGACTTTTTTTTGAAGACGTGTGGCGTACGTCCTTGGTCATTAAGGGGTTAATATGATGTGTTTCTGGTGTGTATCTCTTATTTTCTATATGATGAAGCGCATTTCATCAAGTGCAAAACGCATCAGATTTATTGCCGCCACACTATTATCAATGATGCATCCTGTTTATTCAGACAACCTTTTGCTTCTTTATTGTGCCTTATATTCTAGGCACAATTCAGATTTTACTGTCTTCGTACTATTAAAATACCTTCCTGTCGCTCAAAAGCTTGTATGAAGCATATAAAGCAGTCTATGCTCTGAGCTGGCACCACGGGGGTCTCGGTAATAACCCCATTGGTAATTACTCTTCAGTGTTCCCTTGAGTTTTTCAATAAATTACCTTGTCAGACATTTTAAGTATTGTCTATGGCTTTATGATTTTGTTTTCATATTTTATAGAGTTAATTAATTGTGCTAATTTAATTTTAATATTTGTGAGGTGTGATTTGAAGATGGGTGTCCAGATAGTGTCACACTAGCTAATAGCTCTGACTGTGCTACAAACATAATTAGTAGCTGTAAAGGGTTAAATATTTCATATCCCTTGGGTTAGAGAGTGCTCAGATTAAATAAACTGCACCCCCTGCCAGCTGTCACTGGGCCTCAGAGATGAATAGAATTCAGAGAAATGTCTGCAGTCTTGTAATAGTAGTTATTGACTATGTGCATTAATATCACTAATTGCCCACTCAATTCATGAGGAAGCTTGCGCTCTCGCTATCTCTCTCTCTCGCTATCTCTCTCTCTCTCGCTATCTCTCTCTCTCGCTCTCTCTCTCTCTCTCTCTCTTGCTATCTCTCTCTCTCTTGCTATCTCTCTCTCTCTCTCTCTCTCGCTATCTCTCTCTCTCTCGCTATCTCTCTCTCTCTCGCTATCTCTCTCTCTCTCGCTATCTCTCTCTCTCTCGCTATCTCTCTCTCTCTCGCTATCTCTCTCTCTCGCTATCTCTCTCTCTCTCGCTATCTCTCTCGCTATCTCTCTCTCTCTCGCTATCTCTCTCTCTCTCGCTATCTCTCTCTCTCTCGCTATCTCTCTCTCTCTATCTCTCTCTCTCGCTATCTCTCTCTCTCGCTATCTCTCTCGCGCTATCTCTCTCTCTCTCTCGCTATCTCTCTCGCTTGCTATCTCTCTCTCTCTCGCTATCTCTCTCTCTCTCTCTCGCTATCTCTCTCTCTCTCTCGCTATCTCTCTCTCTCTCTCGCTATCTCTCTCTCTCTCTCGCTATCTCTCTCTCTCTCTCGCTATCTCTCTCGCTATCTCTCTCTCTCTCGCTATCTCTCTCTCTCTCGCTATCTCTCTCTCTCTCGCTATCTCTCTCGCTATCTCTCTCTCTCTCGCTATCTCTCTCTCTCTCGCTATCTCTCTCGCTATCTCTCTCTCTCTCGCTATCTCTCTCTCTCTCGCTATCTCTCTCTCTCTCGCTATCTCTCTCTCTCTCGCTATCTCTCTCTCTCTCGCTATCTCTCTCTCGCTATCTCTCTCTCGCTATCTCTCTCTCTCTCGCTATCTCTCTCTCGCTATCTCTCTCTCTCTCGCTATCTCTCTCTCTCTCTCGCTATCTCTCTCGCTTGCTATCTCTCTCGCTTGCTATCTCTCTCGCTATCTCTCGCTCTCTCTCTCTCTCTCGCTCGCTATCTCTCTCGCTATCTCTCTCTCTCTCTCTCGCTATCTCTCTCTCTCTCGCTATCTCTCTCTCTCTCTCGCTATCTCTCTCTCTCGCTATCTCTCTCTCTCTCTCGCTATCTCTCTCTCTCTCTCGCTATCTCTCTCTCTCTCTCGCTATCTCTCTCTCTCTCTCGCTATCTCTCTCTCTCTCTCGCTATCTCTCTCTCTCGCTATCTCTCTCTCTCTCTCTCTCTCGCTATCTCTCTCTCTCTCTCGCTATCTCTCTCTCTCT
Source organism: Bombina bombina (assembly GCF_027579735.1). NCBI lineage: Eukaryota > Metazoa > Chordata > Amphibia > Anura > Bombinatoridae > Bombina > Bombina bombina. The sequence continues at coordinate 6,703,957 of NC_069506.1, read as the reverse complement.
CTCGCTATCTCTCTCTCTCTCTCGCTATCTCTCTCTCTCTCTCGCTATCTCTCTCTCTCTCTCGCTATCTCTCTCTCTCTCTCGCTATCTCTCTCTCTCGCTATCTCTCTCTCTCTCTCGCTATCTCTCTCTCTCGCTATCTCTCTCTCTCTCTCTCGCTATCTCTCTCTCTCTCGCTATCTCTCTCTCTCTCTCTCTCGCTATCTCTCTCTCTCTCTCTCTCGCTATCTCTCTCTCTCTCGCTATCTCTCTCTCTCTCTCTCGCTATCTCTCTCTCTCTCTCTCGCTATCTCTCTCTCTCTCTCTCTCGCTATCTCTCTCTCTCTCTCTCTCGCTATCTCTCTCTCTCTCTCTCTCGCTATCTCTCTCTCTCTCTCTCTCTCGCTATCTCTCTCTCTCTCTCTCTCTCGCTATCTCTCTCTCTCTCTCTCGCTATCTCACTTGCTATCTCTCTCTCTCGCTCTCTCTCGCTATCTCTCTCTCTCTCGCTATCTCTCTCTCTCTCTCGCTATCTATCTCTCGCTCGCTCTCGCTATCTATCTCTCGCTCGCTCTCGCTATGTCTCGCTCTCTCTCGCTATGTCTCGCTCTCTCTCGCTATGTCTCGCTCTCTCTCGCTATGTCTCGCTCTCTCTCGCTATGTCTCGCTCTCTCTCGCTATGTCTCGC
>NC_069506.1:6623290-6698290 GCF_027579735.1 Bombina bombina | reverse complement strand
TCGCTCTCTCTCTCTCGCTCTCTCTCTCTCGCTCTCTCTCTCTCGCTCTCTCTCTCGCTATCTCTCTCTCTCGCTATCTCTCTCTCGCTATCTCTCTCGCTCGCTATCTCTCTCGCTCGCTATCTCTCGCTATCTCTCGCTATCTCTCTCTCGCTCTCGCTATCTCTCGCTATCTCTCGCTCGCTCTCGCTATCTCTCGCTCGCTCTCGCTATCTCTCGCTCGCTCTCGCTATCTCTCGCTATCTCTCGCTATCTCTCGCTCGCTCTCGCTATGTCTCGCTCTCTCTCGCTATGTCTCGCTCTCTCTCGCTATGTCTCGCTCTCTCTCGCTATGTCTCGCTCTCTCTCGCTATGTCTCGCTCTCTCTCTCTCTCTCAGCAAGTGTTATGGTAACAAATAATACTAAGCGTATGTGAATCTCTATTTGCAGGTGCAGCATGTCTGTAAATAAATAGAAGTGCACAATGCCTGTAACATAGAACTAATATAAGTTTTTGTTCATTAGCGTCACTTACAAGCTCTGTCTTCACATAGGTAGCAATAAAGATTATCGACAAGTCTCAGCTGGATGCAGTGAATTTGGAGAAGATTTACAGAGAGGTACAGATAATGAAGATGCTGGACCACCCTCACATTATAAAGCTCTACCAGGTACATTTTCTTGTGCACTTGTGGAGTTATAAAGTTATGATTAAATGTCTATAGAGGAACCTATTCCATTGTTTCTTTATGTAGAGTTTGTTTTTATGAAAAAGTGTCAGCACCTTAGTGTACACTAACTACAAACAACGTGTTTGTGGTTAGGTCACAGACCTGATCGTAGGTTAGTGAATTTATTCTACTAGACCTAAAAACCAAATGTATTAGATATGAGAGGCAGTCCTTTTGTATGTTCCTGAGACTTAGATCAGTTACACTTATGAGCCAGCCAGAAAAAACAGTTGCCAGTTACATGTTTTATGAATTTACTCTATAGGTAAATGTAGAATAATATAACATTAAAACCCAGAGATAAAAAGACCTAGGTGCCCAGAATTAAATACAGTTGAAGAGGACTGAAAATTCTAAAACTATATACTTGAAATGCTGTATTTCACGGGCGCCCATACAATGCTGAAATGTGTTGCTTACTTTCACCAAGGTGAGCATTGTAAGACTGGCAGTGTAATGCCAATGGATTATATACTGGCATACACATGTTCAGTTTAAGAGCAGAATATGTTGTGGGTTGTGTGCTCCAGGGGTTGTAGTCATGTAACAATGAAGATAGGTAGGACATGTTGTGGTCTGGTTAGTGGTCTGTGTGCTCCAGGGGTTGTAGTCATGTAGCAATGAAGATAGGTAGTACATGTTGTGGTCTGGTTAGTGGTCTGTGTGCTCCAGGGGTTGTAGTCATGTAGTACCTGTTGTGGTCTGGTTAGTGGTCTGTGTGCTCCAGGGGTTGTAGTCATGTAACAATGAAGATAGGTAGGACATGTTGTGGTCTGTGTGCTCCAGGGGTTGTAGTCATATAACAATGAAGATAGGTAGGACATGTTGTGGTCTGTGTGCTCCAGGGGTTGTAGTCATATAACAATGAAGATAGGTAGGACATGTTGTGTTCTGTATGCTCCAGGGGTTGTAGTCATGTAGCAATGAAGATAGGTAGTACATGTTGTGGCTGGTTAGTGGTCTGTGTGCTCCAGGGGTTGTAGTCATGTAACAATGAAGATAGGTAGGACATGTTGTTGTTGTTGTCTGTATGCTCCAGGGGTTGTAGTCATGTAACAATGAAGATAGGTAGGACATGTTGTGGTCTGTGTGCTCCAGGGGTTGTAGTCATGTAACAATGAAGATAGGTAGGACATGTTGTGGTCTGTGTGCTCCAGGGGTTGTAGTCATGTAACAATGAAGATAGGACATGTTGTGGTTGTAGTCATGTAACAATGAAGATAGGTAGGACATGTTGTGGTTGTAGTCATGTAACAATGAAGATAGGTAGGACATGTTGTGTTCTGTATGTTCCAGGGGTTGTAGTCATGTAGCAATGAAGATAGGTAGGACATGTTGTGGTCTGGTTAGTGGTCTATGTGCTCCAGGGGTTGTAGTCATGTAACAATGAAGATAGGTAGGACATGTTGTGTTCTGTATGTTCCAGGGGTTGTAGTCATGTAACAATGAAGATAGGTAGGACATGGTGTGGTCTGGTTAGTGGTCTATGTGCTCCAGGGGTTGTAGTCATGTAACAATGAAGATAGGTAGGACATTTTGTGATCTGTGTGCTCCAGGGGTTGTAGTCATGTAACAATGAAGATAGGTAGGACATGTTGTGGTCCGTGTGCTGCAGGGGTTGTAATCATGTAACAATGAAGATGGGTAGGACATGTTGTAGTCATGTAACAATGAAGATGGGTAGGACGTGTTGTGGTCTGGTTAGTGGTCTGTGTGCTCCAGGGGTTGTAGTCCTGTAACAATGAAGATAGGTAGTACATGTTGTGGTCTGTGTGCTCCAGGGGTTGTAGTCATATAACAATGAAGATAGGTAGGACATGTTGTGGTCTGTGTGCTCCAGGGGTTGTAGTCATATAACAATGAAGATAGGTAGGACATGTTGTGGTCCGTGTGCTGCAGGGGTTGTAATCATGTAACAATGAAGATGGGTAGGACATGTTGTAGTCATGTAACAATGAAGATGGGTAGGACGTGTTGTGGTCTGTGTGCTCCAGGGGTTGTAGTCCTGTAACAATGAAGATAGGTAGGACATGTTGTGGTCCGTGTGCTGCAGGGGTTGTAATCATGTAACAATGAAGATGGGTAGGACATGTTGTAGTCATGTAACAATGAAGATGGGTAGGACGTGTTGTGGTCTGGTTAGTGGTCTGTGTGCTCCAGGGGTTGTAGTCCTGTAACAATGAAGATAGGTAGGACATGTTGTGGTCCGTGTGCTGCAGGGGTTGTAATCATGTAACAATGAAGATGGGTAGGACATGTTGTAGTCATGTAACAATGAAGATGGGTAGGACGTGTTGTGGTCTGGTTAGTGGTCTGTGTGCTCCAGGGGTTGTAGTCCTGTAACAATGAAGATAGGTAGTACATGTTGTGGTCTGTGTGCTCCAGGGGTTGTAGTCGTATAACAATGAAGATAGGTAGGACATGTTGTGGTCTGTGTGCTCCAGGGGTTGTAGTCCTGTAACAATGAAGATAGGTAGTACATGTTGTGGTCTGTGTGCTCCAGGGGTTGTAGTCATATAACAATGAAGATAGGTAGGACATGTTGTGGTCCGTGTGCTGCAGGGGTTGTAATCATGTAACAATGAAGATGGGTAGGACATGTTGTAGTCATGTAACAATGAAGATGGGTAGGACGTGTTGTGGTCTGTGTGCTCCAGGGGTTGTAGTCCTGTAACAATGAAGATAGGTAGTACATGTTGTGGTCTGTGTGCTCCAGGGGTTGTAGTCCTGTAACAATGAAGATAGGTAGGACATGTTGTGGTCTGTGTGCTCCAGGGGTTGTAGTCCTGTAACAATGAAGATAGGTAGGACATTTTGTGGTCTGTGTGCTCCAGGGGTTGTAGTCATGTAACAATGAAGATAGGTTGGAGATGTTGTGGTCTGTGTGCTCCAGGGGTTGTAGTCATGTAACAATGAAGATAGGTTGGAGATGTTGTGGTCTGTGTGCTCCAGGGGTTGTAATCATGTAACAATGAAGATGGGTAGGACATGTTGTAGTCATGTAACAATGAAGATGGGTAGGACGTGTTGTGGTCTGGTTAGTAGTCTGTGTGCTCCAGGGGTTGTAGTCCTGTAACAATGAAGATAGGTAGTACAGTGGGACTGCTGCACAGATGGCACAATTTGAGGTTCCTACTACATGCAGGACAGTTGTGTTAAATGTCGAGCCAGACCACCAATAACAGACAAACCTATACATTTAGAAGGACAGACGCATCTATACGCTCAGATAAAATTAAGTTGTTCCTGTGGCCTTGAGTACAAGTCCATGCTAGACAAGCACGTTTTATCCTGGAGCCAGCCCATAATACTCTGCAGCAGAAGCAGCAATTTGTACATCAGAGTCCCTCTTCTCTGTCCTTTGCCCATGACCTCTAGTTTGTCATATTGTTCCTCTTTTGGAGAATATGTATCTACCATAGCAGAAAACAACATTTTCACTTCCGGGCTGAGCCACAAGTTCTTTGAACATGTTTTTTTGCAGGAGCATTACACAGATACATGTGCACGTTACATTTGTGTACAAGCAGTTTGGGTTCTGATCTAGAGGCTTTCACTTGTTGCATATTATCCGAACTGGCGGACAATTGTTGTGATTGGTAAATTCTAAGGTTATGCAAGGACAGAGCTGTTCAGACGAGGCTGAAAATGAGTCAGCACAAGATAACCTATGCAATGGAACATAAATACATGTTCCAACACACATAGAAAAGCCATTAACTGTTTTAGCACTGAGCTACGTGTAATAGGCTGTGGCTGGTGGTTACTAACACTTTCTATTATAGTGTAGGTTGTCATATCAGATAGTGCTTGGGACCATTTCATTGTTAATAAAAAAACATATTATAGTCAAACATTTAATGCCTATGAAAGAGCAGTAAATTAATATATTAATATTTTAGCATGAAATGGTTAGATTTTACATTAAAACTATTGGGAAATGCATGCGTTGTGCAATACAAATATTGCGGTATCCGTTTCTGGCCAATAGGAACAACTCCCACAGCTTTACTGGTTCACCCAGACACCCGTGTGACAGTCATTTCATTCCACATTGGAATATCGATTTTTAATGGCATTTTCTTAAAAAATAATTAAGAGACCTATAAAAACATATTGTGGATAAATTAGGTTTTTGTTTAGGTTAAATTAGACTGCAATTAAAAGCCTTACATGGGAAGCTTCTGTGTACATTAAAATTAAATAGATCTCTTCTGTATTTAGTCCCACCTCCTGCATCATTAGTCTTTCAGTTATTCAGAAGCATTTGATTTACACTGGTGCCTAACGTGGTTATAGCAGAGCTCACAGATGTGCCGCAAGTTGCAGGATTTCTCTAACCGGTCTCAGTATCACCTCTTGTTTATGGCTGATTTGTCTTCGAATCTTGTGCTCACCCAAACCCACCACAAACTGTGCCCTCTGAGTTATCCTTCTCTCCCTTATCCGTAAGAAGATAAATCCAGGGCCTTGTCCTTACTGAGAATCCTGTTTTAGAAACAAAAATGTCTTCTATTAATCAAGTATGATCCGTTGGAAACATTTCTTTGTATTATAGAAAAATGTGTATTTCTTTCATGTAATTAGCAAGAGTCCATGAGCTAGTGACGTATGGGATATACATTCCTACCAGGAGGGGCAAAGTTTCCCAAACCTTAAAATGCCTATAAATACACCCCTCACCACACCCACAATTCAGTTTTACAAACTTTGCCTCCGATGGAGGTGGTGAAGTAAGTTTGTGCTAGATTCTACGTTGATATGCGCTCCGCAGCAAGTTGGAGCCCGGTTTTCCTCTCAGCGTGCAGTGAATGTCAGAGGGATGTGAGGAGAGTATTGCCTATTTGAATGCAGTGATCTCCTTCTAAGGGGTCTATTTCATAGGTTCTCTGTTATCGGTCGTAGAGATTCATCTCTTACCTCCCTTTTCAGATCGACGATATACTCTTATATATACCATTACCTCTGCTGATTCTCGTTTCAGTACTGGTTTGGCTATCTGCTATATGTAGATGAGTGTCCTGGGGTAAGTAAGTCTTATTTTCTGTGACACTCCTAGCTATGGTTGGGCACTTTGTTTATAAAGTTCTAAATATATGTATTCAAACATTTATTTGCCTTGACTCAGAATGTTCAACTTTCCTTATTTTCAGACAGTCAGTTTCATATTTGGGATAATGCATTTTAATTTAACATATTTTACCTTAAAATTTGACTTTTTCCCTGTGGGCTGTTAGGCTCGCGGGGGCTGAAAATGCTTCATTTTATTGCGTCATTCTTGGCGCGGACTTTTTTGGCGCAAAAATTCTATTTCCGTTTCCGGCGTCATACGTGTCGCCGGAAGTTGCGTCATTCTTTGACGTTATTTTGCGCCAAAAATGTCGGCGTTCCGGATGTGGCGTCATTTTTGGCGCCAAAAGCATTTAGGCGCCAAATAATGTGGGCGTCTTTTTTGGCGCTAAAAAATATGGGCGTCATTTTTGTCTCCACATTATTTAAGTCTCATTATTTATTGCTTCTGGTTGCTAGAAGCTTGTTCACTGGCATTTTTTTCCCATTCCTGAAACTGTCATTTAAGGAATTTGATCAATTTTGCTTTATATGTTGTTTTTTTTCTTTTACATATTGCAAGATGTTCCACGTTGCAACTGAGTCAGAAGTTACTACAGGAAAATCACTGCACAGTGCTGGAGCTACCAAGCTAAGTCTGCTATAAACTTTTGGTATCTGTTTCTCCAGCTGTTATTTGTATTGCATGTCATGTCAAACTTATTAATGCAGATAAAATTTCCTTTAGTACTGTTACATTACCTGTTGCTGTTCCGTCAACATCTAATTTTCAGAGTGTTCCTGATAACATAAGAGATTTTATTTATTTTAAATCCATTAAGAAGGCTATGTCTGTTATTTCTCCTTCTAGTATACATAAAAGTCTTTTAAAACTTCTCTTTTTTTCAGATGAATTTTTAAATGAACATCATCATTTTGATGCTGATAAATCTTTGTATTTGTTCAAGATGGAATTTATTCGTTCTTTACTTAAAGAAGTGTTATTTGCATTAGAAATAGAGGATTCTGGTCCTCTTGATACTAAATGTAAACGTTTAAATAAGGTAGTTATTCCAGAAGTGTTTTATCTCCCTGATGCTATTTCTGAAGTAATTTCCAGGGAATGGAATAATTTGGGTAATTTATTTACTCCTTCTAGACGTTTAAGCAAATTATATCCTGTGCCATCTGACAGATTAGAGTTTTTTGGGACAAAAATCCCTAAGGTTATGGGGCTGTCTCTACTCCTGCTAATGTACTACTATTCCTATGGCAGATAGTACTTCATTTAAGGATCCTTTAGATAGGAAAATTGAATCCTTTCTAAGAAAAGCTTACTTATGTTCAGGTAATCTTCTTAGACCTGCTATATTTTTAGCGGATGTTGCTGCAGCTTCAACTTTTTGGTTAGAAGCTTTAGCGCAACAAGTAACAGATCATAATTTTATAGCATTATTATTATTCTATAACATGCTAATAATTTTATTGGTGATACCATCTTTTGATATCATTAGAGTTGATGTCAGGTATATGTCTCTAGCTATTTTAGCTAGAAAAGCTTTATGGATTAAACTTGGAATGCTGACATGTCTTCTAAGTCAACTTTGCTTTCCCTTTCTTTCCAGGGTAAATAATCATTTCGTTCCTTTCCTCACAACAAGGAACAAAAGCCTGATCCTTCATCCTCAGGAGCGGTATCAGTTTGGAAACTATTTTCAGTTTGGAATATATCCGAGCTTTATAGAAACCTATAGCCAGCTCCTAAGTACCTATGAAGGTGCGGCCCTTATTCCAGCTCAGCTGGTATGGGGCAGATTACGTTTTCTTCAAAGAAATTTGGATCAATTCCGTTCTTAATCTCTGGTTTCAGAAACATTGTTTCAGAAAGGTACAGAATTGGCTTCAAGTTAAGGCCTCCTGCTAAGAGATTCTTTTCTTTCCCGTGTCCCAGTTAACACAGCAAGGCTCAGCATTTCTGAAATGTGTTTCAGATCTAGAGTTGGCTGGAGTATTTATGCCAGTTCCAGTTCTGGAACAGGGGCTGGGGTTTTATTTTATCTCTTCATTGTACCAAAGAAGGTCAATTCCTTCAGACCAGTTCTGGATCTATCATTATTGAATCGTTATGTTAGGATACCAACATTCAAGATGGTTACTGTAGGACTATCCTGCCTTTTGTTTAGGAAGGGCATTATATGTCTACAATAGATTTACAGGATGTGTATCTGCATATTCCGATTCATCCAGATTACTTTTAGTGTCTGAGATTCTCTTTTTAGACAAGCATTACCAGTTTTGTGGCTCTACCGTTTGGCCTAGCCTCAGTTCCAAGAATTTTTTTCAAAGGTTCTCGGTGCCCTTCTTTCTGTAATCAGAGAATAGGGTGTTGGTATTTCCTTATTTGGACGATATCTTGGTACTTGCTCAGTCTTCTCATTTTCGTAGAATCTCATACGAATCGACTTGTGTTGTTTCTTCAAGTTCATGGTTGGAGGATCAATTTACCAATCAGTTCATTGATTCCTCAGACAAGGGTAACCTTTTTAGGTTTCTAGATAAATTCAGTGTCTATGACTCTGTCCTTGTCAGACAAGAGAAGTTTAACATTGATATCAGCTTGTCAAAACCTTCAGTCACAATCATTCCCTTTGGTAGCCTTATGCATGGAAATGTTGGGTCTTAGGACTGCCGCATCAGATGCGATCTCCTTTGCTCGTTTTCACATGCGACCTCTTCAGCTCTGTATGCTGAACCAATGGTGCAGGGATTACTCAAAGATATCTCAATTTATATCTTTAAACCGATTTTACGACACTCTCTGACATGGTGGACAGATCACCATCGTTTAGTTCAGGGGGCTTCTTTGTTCTTCCGACCTGGACTATAATCTCAACAGATGCTAGTTTTACAGGTTGGGGAGCTGTGTGGGGGTATCTGACGGCACAAGGGGTTTGGGAATCTCAGGAGGTGAGATTTCCGATCAATATTTTGGAACTCCGTGCAATTTTCAGAGCTCTTCAGTCTTGGCCTCTTCCGAAGAGAGAGTTGTTCATTTGTTTTCAGATAAGACAATGTCACAACTGTGGCATACATCAATCATCAAGGAGGGACTCACAGTCCTCTGGCTATGAAAGAAGTATCTCGAATTTTGGTTTGGGCGGAATCCAGCTCCTGTCTAATCTCTGCGGTTTATATCCCAGGTATGGACAATTGGAAAGCGGATTATCTCAGTCGCCAAACGTTGCATCCGGGCGAATGGTCTCTTCAACCAGAGGTATTTCTTCAGATTGTTCAAATGTGGGAACTTCCAGAAATAGATCTGATGGCTTCTCATCTAAACAAGAAACTTCCCAGGTATCTGTCCAGATCCCGGGATCCTCAGGCGGAGGCAGTGGATGCATTTTCACTTCCTTGGAAGTATCATCCTGCCTATATCTTTCCGCCTCTAGTTCTTCTTCCAAGAGTAATCTCCAAGATTCTGAAGGAATGCTCGTTTGTTCTGCTGGTAGCTCCGGCATGGCCTCACAGGTTTTGGTATGAGGATCTTGTCCGGATGGCCTCTTGCCAACCGTGGACTCTTCCGTTAAGACCAGACCTTTTGTCTCAAGGTCCTTTTTTCCATCAGGATCTGAAATCCTTAAATTTAAAGGTATGGAGATTGAACGCTTGATTCTTGGTCAAAGAGGTTTCTCTGACTCTGTGATTAATACTATGTTACAGGCTCGTAAATCTGTATCCAGAGAGATATATTATAGAGTCTGGAAGACTTATATTTCTTGGTGTCTTTCTCATCATTTTTCTTGGCATTCTTTTAGAATACCAAGAATATTACAATTTCTTCAGGATGGTTTAGATAAGGGTTTGTCCGCAAGTTCCTTGAAAGGTCAAATCTCTGCTCTTTCTGTTCTTTTTCACAGAAAGATTGCTATTCTTCCTGATATTCATTGTTTTGTACAAGCTTTGGTTCGTATAAAGCCTGTCATTAAGTCAATTTCTCCTCCTTGGAGTTTGAATTTGGTTCTGGGGGCTCTTTAAGCTCCTCCATTTGAACCTATGCATTCATTGGATATTAAATTACTTTCTTGGAAAGTTTTGTTCCTTTTGGCCATCTCTTCTGCCAGAAGAGTTTCTGAATTATCTGCTCTTTCTTGTGAGTCTCCTTTTCTGATTTTTCATCAGGATAAGGCGGTGTTGCGAACTTCTTTTGAATTTTTACCTAAGTTGTGAATTCCAACAACATTAGTAGAAACATTGTGGTTCCTTCATTATGTCCTAATCCTAAGAATTCTAAGGAGAAATCGTTGCATTCTTTGGATGTTATTAGAGCTTTGAAATATTATGTTGAAGCTATTAAGTCTTTCCGAAAGACTTCTGGTTTATTTGTTATCTTTTCCGGTTTTAGAAAGGCCAGAAAACTTCTGCCATTTCTTTGGCATCTTGGTTGAAATCTTTATTTCATCTTGCCTATTTTGAGTCGGGTAAGACTCCGCCTCATAGGATTACAGCTCATTCTACTAGGTCAGTTTCTACTTCCTGGGCGTTTAGGAATGAAGCTTCGGTTGATCAGATTTGCAAAGTGGCAACTTGGTTCTCTTTGCATACTTTTACCAAATTCTACCATTTTGTTGTATTTTCTTCTTCTGAAGCAGTTTTTGGTAGAAAAGTACTTCAGGCAGCGGTTTCAGTTTGAATCTTCTGCTTATGTTTTTCATTAAACTTTATTTTGGGTGTGGATTATTTTCAGCAGGAATTGGCTGTCTTTATTTTATCCCTCCCTCTCTAGTGACTCTTGTGTGGAAAGATCCACATCTTGGGTAGTCATTATCCCATACGTCACTAGCTCATGGACTCTTGCTAATTACATGAAAGAAAACATAATTTATGTAAGAACTTACCTGATAAATTCATTTCTTTCATATTAGCAAGAGTCCATGAGGCCCGCCCTTTTTTTGTGGTGGTTATGATTTTTTTGTATAAAGCACAATTATTCCAATTCCTTATTTTATATGCTTTCGCACTTTTTTCTTATCACCCCACTTCTTGGCTATTCGTTAAACTGAATTGTGGGTGTGGTGAGGGGTGTATTTATAGGCATTTTAAGGTTTGGGAAACTTTGCCCCTCCTGGTAGGAATGTATATCCCATACGTCACTAGCTCATGGACTCTTGCTAATATGAAAGAAATGAATTTATCAGGTAAGTTCTTACATAAATTATGTTTTTATTATAACCAGACAATATGTGTTTTCCTTTTTAGGTTATGGAAACAAAAAACATGCTTTATCTTGTGACCGAATATGCCAAAAATGGAGAAATTTTCGGTAAGTCTATTGGTTTATATCATGTATTGTATCATGTACAGTGGGGAAAAAAAAGTATTTAATCAGCCATCAGTTGTGCAAGTTCTCCCACTTAAAAAGATGAGAGAGGCCTGTAATTTTCATCATAGGTATACCTCAACTATGAGAGACACAATGTGGAAACAAATCCAGACAATCACATTGTCTGATTTGGAAAGAATTTATTTGCAAATTATGGTGGAAAATAAGTATTTGGTCAATATCAAAAGTTCATCTCAATACTTTGTTATATATCTTTCTTTGGCAATGACAGAGGTCAAACATTTTCTGTAAGTCTTCACAAGGTTGTCACACACTGTTGCTGGTATGTTGGCCCATTCCTGCATGCAGATCTCCTCTAGAGCAGTGATGTTTTGGGGCTGTCGCTGGGCAACACAGACTTTTTTAATCTCCCTCCAAAGGTTTTCTATGGGGTTGAGATCTGGAGACTGGCTAAGCCACTCCAGGACCTTGAAATGCTTCTTACGAAGCCACTCCTTTGTTGCCCCGGCGGTGTGTTTGGGATCATTGTCATGCTGAAAGACCCAGCCACGTTTCATCTGCCCTTGCTGATGGAAGGAGGTTTGCACTCAAAATCTGACGATACATGGCCCCATTCATTCTTTCATGTACATGGATCAGTCGTCCTGTTCCCTTTGCAAAGAAACAGCCCCAAAGCATGATGTTGCCACCCCCATGCTTCACAGTAGGTATGGTGTTCTCTCTCCTCCAAACACGACAAGTTGTGTTTCTACCAAACAGTTCTACTTTGGTTTCATCTGACCATATGATATTCTCCCAATCCGCTTTTTGATCATTCAAATGCTCTCTAGCATACTTCAGACGGGCCCGGACATGTACTGGCTTAAGCAGGGGGACATGTCTGGCACTGCAGGATCTGAGTCCCTGGCGGCGTAGTGTGTTACTGATGGTAGCCTTTGTTATGTTGGTCCCAGCTCTCTGCAGGTCATTCACTAGGTCCCCCCGTGTGGTTCTGGGATGTTTGCTCACCGTTCTTGTTATCATTTTGACCCCACGGGGTGAGATCTTGCGTGGAGCCCCAGATCGAGGGAGATTATCAGTGTTCTTGTATGTCTTCCATTTTCTAATTATTGCTCCCACAGTTGATTTCTTCACACCAAGCTGCTTGCCTATTGCAGATTCAGTCTTCCCAGCCTGGTGCAGGTCTACAGTTTTGTTTCTGGTGTCCTTTGACAGCTCTTTGGTCTTCACCATAGTGGAGTTTGGAGTGTGACTGTTTGAGGTTGTGGACAGGTGTCTCTTATACTGATAACAAGTTCAAACAGGTGCCATTAATACAGGTAATGAGTGGTGGACAGAGGAGCCTCTTAAAGAAGAAGATACAGGTCTGTGAGAGCCAGAAATCTTGCTTGTTTCTAGGTGACCAAATACTTATATTCCACCATAATTTGCAAATATATTCTTTCTAAATTAGACAATGTGATTGTCTGGATTTGTTTCCACATTTTGTCTCTCATAGTTGAGGTATATCTATGATGAACATTACAGGCCTCTCTCATCTTCTTAAGTGGGAGAACTTGCACAATTGGTGGCTGACTAAATACTTTTTTCCCCCACTGTATAAGGAAGATGTTTACACTATGGAGTGAAAATCTGCGTCTAAAGCTGTAATCCATGTATTTAAATTCACTGATTTGTATTTATCTCAAGTCTGGTTAAACTGATACTTTGTCAACATCAGGTGTGTGTTTGTGGTGATCTGAGAACGAATATTTCTGGTTGGGATATTATCAGCCTATGTTGCGCGACTGCGCTAAGGCACTGAAATGTTACTTCTCACAATGTAGCACGGAGATATGACTGGGGTAGGATTAAAATGAGGAGTATATTAAGCATGTTTTACATATTATGGACTAGATTACAAGTGAAGCGCTAAATTATCACACGCTCGCAAACAGGCAAATTTGCCCGTTTGCGGTCGCAGTAAATAACCAGCCATTACAAGCACTCGGAACATTAACCAGAGATTAGATCTCTGGTTAATTTTATAAAAGTGCCCCAAATGCTCTCAAAATAGAGGGCATTATAGTTTTTTTTCTTCTGTTAAGTGTGATCAGTCCACGGGTCATCATTACTTGTGGGATATTAACTGCTCCCCTACAGGAAGTGCAAGAGGATTCACCCAGCAGAGTTGCTACACAGCTCCTCCCCTCTACGTCACCTCCAGTCATTCTCTTGCACCCAACGACTAGATAGGATGTGTGAGAGGACTATGGTGATATATTTAGTTTTTATATCTTCAATCAAAAGTTTGTTATTTTATAATAGCACCGGAGTGTGTTATTCCTTCTCTGGTAGAATTTGAAGAAGAATCTACCTGAGTTTTTCTATGATTTTAGCCGGAGTAGTTAAGATCATATTGCTGTTTCTCGGCCATCTGAGGAGAGGTAAACTTCAGATCAGGGGACAGCAGGCAGATTAATCTGCAAAGAGGTATGTAGCAGTTTATTATTTTCTGACATGGAATTGATGAGAAAATCCTGCCATACCGTTATAATGTAAACTCAGCCTTGAATGCAGTAGATGTAGCTGATATCAGGCTGTCATGTATGTATATTTTACACTTCAGTTTTCTGGGAAATGGTACTTCTCTGGCTTTTAAACTGTATACATAGACTTAACCTATTTTGCAGGGACTTGCAATAGGTTTTAAATGACAATTAATTATTGAGGTAAAACGTTTTTTTGCTGGCATGTAAAAACGTTTTTTTCTCTGAGGTACTGGGTGAAAAAATGTTTTGGGCACTTTTTTTCCACTTGGCAATAGTTTTGATTTAAATTAGAGCAGTTCACTGATCCCTCTCACTGTTATGTGTGTGGGGGAGGGGCCATTTTGGTGCTTTTACTATGCATCAGAAAAACTCAGTCAGAGGTTCATTTTCTTCCTGCATGATCCGGTTCATCTCTACAGAGTTCAGGGATCTCAAGAGTCTTTTTTGAGGGAAGTAATCATTCACAGCAGAGCTGTGCTGATTGTATTGACTGTGATATAAAAAACGTTTATTTGTGTATTTTTTTTCTGCTGCCTGGGTTAGTTATCATTTGCTGAGGGGAACAATCCTTTGCTAAAACTGTATATTCTGACAAAGATTGATGCTATAACTTAATTATTTTATCTGTTATAATATTTTCTGTGCTTCTTAAAGGCACAGTTCGTTTTCATATTATTTGTAAATTACTTTGAAAAGTATTTCCAAGTTGCTGTTTATTTGCTAGTGTGTTAAACATGTCTGATTCAGAGGAATATCTCTGTGCTATATGTGTTAATGCCAAAGTGGAGCCCAATAGAAATTTATGTACTAAATGTATTGATGCTACTTTAAAAAATAGTCAATCTGTACAAATTGAACATATTTCACCAAACAACGAGGGGAGAGTTATGCAGACTAACTCGCCTCACGTGTCAGTACCTGCATCTCCCGCTCAGGAGGTTCGTGATATTGTAGCGCCGAGTGCATCTGGGCGGCCATTACAAATCACATTACAAGATATGGCTACTGTTATGACTGAAGTTTTGGCTAAACTACCAGAACTAAGAGGTAAACGTGATCACTCTGGGATGAGAACAGAGTGCGCTGATAATGCAAGGGCCATGTCTGATACTGCGTCACAGTTTGCAGAACGTGAAGACGGAGAGCTTCATTCTGTGGGTGACGGTTCTGATCCAAATAAACTGGACTCAGACATTTCAAATTTTAAATTTAAGCTTGAGAACCTCCGTGTGTTACTAGGGGAGGTATTAGCGGCTCTGAATGATTGTAACACAGTTGCAATCCCAGAAAAAATGTGTAGGTTGGATAAATATTTTGCGGTACCGACGAGTACTGACGTTTTTCCTATACCTAAGAGACTTACTGACATTGTTACTAAGGAGTGGGATAGACCCGGTGTGCCTTTCTCACCCCCTCCTATATTCAGAAAAATGTTTCCAATAGACGCCGCCACACGGGACTTATGGCAAATGGTCCCTAAGGTGGAGGGAGCAGTTTCTACTTTAGCTAAGCGTACCACTATCCCAGTGGAGGATAGCTGTGCTTTTTCAGATCCAATGGATAAAAAATTAGAGGGTTACCTTAAGAAAATGTTTGTTCAACAAGGGTTTATATTGCAACCTCTTGCATGTATTGCGCCTGTCACGGCTGCAGCAGCATTTTGGTTTGAGTCTCTGGAAGAGACACTTCAATCATCCACACTAGATGACATCACACACAAACTTAAATTCCTTAAGTTAGCTAATTCATTTATTTCAGATGCCGTAGTACATTTAACTAAACTTGCGGCTAAAAATTCAGGATTCGCCATTCAGGCACGCAGAGCTCTGTGGCTAAAATCCTGGTCAGCTGATGTTACGTCTAAATCTAAATTGCTTAATATTCCTTTCAAAGGGCAGACCTTATTCGGGCCCGGCTTGAAAGAGATTATTGATGACATTACAGGAGGTAAAGGTCATGCCCTGCCTCAGGACAAGGCCAAAGCCAAGGCTAGACAGTCCAATTTTCGTTCCTTTCGTAATTTCAAAGCAGGAGCAGCATCAACTTCCTCTGCACCAAAACAGGAAGGAGCTGTTGCTCGCTACAGACAAGGCTGGAAACCTAACCAGTCCTGGAACAGGGGCAAACAGGCCAGAAAACCTGCTGCTGCCCCTAAGACAGCATGAATTGAGGGCCCCCGATCCGGGACCGGATCTAGTGGGGGGCAGACTTTCCCTCTTCGCCCAGGCTTGGGCAAGAGATGTTCAGGATCCCTGGGCGTTAGAGATCATATCTCAGGGATACCTTCTGGACTTCAAATCCTCTCCCCCAAGAGGGAGATTTCATCTGTCAAGGTTGTCAACAAACCTAACAAAGAAGGAAGCGTTTCTACGCTGCGTACAAGATCTTTTATTAATGGGAGTGATCCATCCAGTTCCGCGGTTGGAACAAGGACAAGGGTTTTACTCAAATCTGTTTGTAGTTCCCAAAAAGAGGGAACCTTCAGGCCAATCTTGGATTTAAAGATCCTAAACAAATTCCTAAGAGTTCCATCGTTCAAGATGGAAACTATTCGAACAATTTTGCCCATGATCCAAGAGGGTCAGTACTTGACCACAGTGGATTTAAAGGATGCTTACCTTCACATACCGATTCACAGAAGTCATTACCGGTATCTAAGGTTTGCCTTTTTAGACAGGCATTACCAGTTTGTAGCTCTTCCATTCGGACTGGCTACGGCTCCAAGAATCTTCACAAAGGTTCTGGGCACTCTTCTGGCGGTACTAAGACCGCGAGGAATTTCAGTAGCTCCGTACTTAGACGACATACTGATACAAGCTTCAAGCTTTCAAACTGCCAAATCTCATACAGAGATAGTACTGGCATTTCTAAGGTCGCATGGATGGAAAGTGAACGAAGAGAAAAGTTCTCTCTTTCCACTCACAAGAGTTCCCTTCCTGGGGACTCTGATAGATTCTGTAGAAATGAAGATTTACCTGACAGAGGACAGGTTAACAAAACTTCAAAATGCATGCCGTGTCCTTCATTCTATTCAAGAGACCAGAAATTCTCTTCTATGGTGGCTTTATCGGCCACATCTGTCCAGGGGAATGCCATTCAGCAGGCCAGACTGGTCAATTGTAACAACAGACGCCAGCCTACTAGGTTGGGGCGCTGTCTGGAATTCTCTGAAGGCTCAGGGACTATGGAATCAGGAGGAGAGTCTTCTTCCAATAAACATTCTGGAATTGAGAGCAGTCCTCAATGCTCTTCTGGCTTGGCCCCAGTTAGCAACTCGGGGGTTCATCAGGTTCCAGTCGGACAACATCACGACTGTAGCTTATATCAACCATCAGGGAGGGACAAGAAGCTCCCTAGCAATGATGGAAGTATCGAAGATAATTCGCTGGGCAGTGTCTCACTCTTGCCACCTGTCTGCAATCCACATCCCGGGAGTGGAGAACTGGGAGGCGGATTTCTTAAGTCGTCAGACTTTTCATCCGGGGGAGTGGGAACTTCATCCAGAGGTCTTTGCCCAAATACTTCCACGTTGGGGCAAACCAGAGATAGATCTCATGGCGTCTCGACAGAACGCCAAGCTTCCGCGCTACGGGTCCAGATCCAGGGATCCGGGAGCGGTCCTGATAGATGCCTTGACAGCACCATGGACCTTCAGGATGGCTTATGTGTTTCCACCTTTCCCGATGCTTCCTCGATTGATTGCCAGAATCAAACAGGAGAAAGCATCAGTGATTCTAATAGCGCCTGCATGGCCACGCAGGACTTGGTATACAGATCTGGTGGACATGTCATTCTGTCCACCTTGGTCGTTACCTCTGAAACAGGACCTTCTGATTCAGGGTCCTTTCAAACATCAAAATCTAACTTCTCTGAAGCTGACTGCTTGGAAATTGAACGCTTGATCTTATCAAAGCGTGGTTTTTCTGAGTCAGTTATTGATACCTTAATACAGGCTAGGAAGCCTGTCACCAGAAAGATTTACCATAAAATATGGCATAAATACCTATATTGGTGCGAATCCAAAGGTTACTCTTGGAGTAAGGTTAGGATTCCTAGGATATTGTCTTTTCTACAAGAAGGTTTAGAAAAGGGGTTATCCGCTAGTTCCTTAAAGGGACAGATCTCAGCTCTGTCCATTCTGTTACACAAGCGTCTGTCAGAAGTTCCAGACGTTCAGGCTTTTTGTCAGGCTTTGGCCAGGATTAAACCTGTGTTTAAAGCTGTGGCTCCACCATGGAGTTTAAACCTTGTTCTTAACGTTTTACAGGGTGTTCCGTTTGAACCCCTTCATTCCATTGATATAAAGTTGTTATCTTGGAAAGTTCTATTTTTAATGGCTATTTCCTCGGCTCGAAGAGTCTCTGAGTTATCAGCCTTACATTGTGATTCTCCTTATTTGATTTTTCACTCGGATAAGGTAGTTCTGCGTACTAAGCCTGGGTTCTTACCTAAGGTAGTCACTAACAGGAATATCAATCAGGAGATTGTTGTTCCATCCTTGTGCCCAAATCCTTCTTCGAGGAAGGAACGTCTTTTGCACAATCTGGATGTAGTTCGTGCCCTTAAATTTTATTTACAGGCAACTAAAGATTTTCGACAAACGTCTTCCCTGTTTGTCGTTTACTCTGGTCAGAGGAGAGGTCAAAAAGCTTCTGCTACCTCTCTCTCTTTTTGGCTTCGTAGCATAATTCGTTTAGCTTATGAGACTGCTGGACAGCAGCCTCCTGAAAGAATTACAGCTCATTCCACTAGAGCTGTGGCTTCCACTTGGGCCTTTAAGAATGAGGCCTCTGTTGAACAGATTTGCAAGGCTGCAACTTGGTCTTCGCTTCATACTTTTTCCAAATTTTACAAATTTGACACTTTTGCTTCCTCGGAGGCTATTTTTGGGAGAAAGGTTCTTCAGGCAGTGGTTCCTTCTGTATAAAGAGCCTGCCTATCCCTCCCGTCATCCGTGTACTTTTGCTTTGGTATTGGTATCCCACAAGTAATGATGACCCGTGGACTGATCACACTTAACAGAAGAAAACATAATTTATGCTTACCTGATAAATTCCTTTCTTCTGTAGTGTGATCAGTCCACGGCCCGCCCTGTTTTTTAAGGCAGGTAAATATTTTTTTAAATTATACTCCAGTCACCACTACACCCTTGGCTTCTCCTTTCTCGTTGGTCCTTGGTCGAATGACTGGAGGTGACGTAGAGGGGAGGAGCTGTGTAGCAACTCTGCTGGGTGAATCCTCTTGCACTTCCTGTAGGGGAGCAGTTAATATCCCACAAGTAATGATGACCCGTGGACTGATCACACTACAGAAGAAAGGAATTTATCAGGTAAGCATAAATTATGTTTTTTTTAAAAAATAAAAAACTGCACTAGGCAGTTTTGGGGTTTTAAAGTTGGCGGGTGTGGGGTGTTAGAAAAAAGAAAAAAAAGGCACTTAAAAGTGCCTTTACATTATGGTCTAATGTCCATTTAAATATATATGTATATGCTTAATATATACATGCATACATACGCACGCGCACACACTTATAAACAAATATACACATAAACCTATATACACACACAAAGATATATATATATATATATATATATATATATATATATATATATATATATATATATATACACACATACAGACAGACACGTGTGTGTGTGTGTATACCACACCAACCATAAGGGTGTTATTAGTGAGCTACCTAGTGACTGGATATTATTACTCATATAGGATTATATACTGCCATTACAGATGGGGCAAAAACTCCTCTACAAAAAGCAATGGAAATCCAAATGTGCATTAAGCCCCTTTGGATACATAGTATCCAAGTAAAAAATCCACTGGGACTCTTTGAAGTAGACGTTTTAGCCCTATCACCTCCTCTAGTACATCTAGGGCCATGATCTATTATGATGTACCTCAAATCAGAAACCCCATGCCTGTTAGTGCAAAAATGTCTAGCCACCAGTTGGTCAGAATCACCCACTTTGATGGCCCTACGTATTGCTGACCGGTGGTTAGCCATTCTTGTCCTAAGGTCATCCTGGGTCTTCCCTACATAGAACCTGCCACAAGGTCAGTGAAGCAGGTATACAACAAACGTAGTAGTGCAGGTTGCCCTGTGTTCTATACAGGGAGTGCAGAATTATTAGGCAAATGAGTATTTTGACCACATCATCCTCTTTATGCATGTTGTCTTACTCCAAGCTGTATAGGCTCGAAAGCCTACTACCAATTAAGCATATTAGGTGATGTGCATCTCTGTAATGAGAAGGGGTGTGGTCTAATGACATCAACACCCTATATCAGGTGTGCATAATTATTAGGCAACTTCCTTTCCTTTGGCAAAATGGGTCAAAAGAAGGACTTGACAGGCTCAGAAAAGTCAAAAATAGTGAGATATCTTGCAGAGGGATGCAGCACTCTTAAAATTGCAAAGCTTCTGAAGCGTGATCATCGAACAATCAAGCGTTTCATTTAAAATAGTCAACAGGGTCGCAAGAAGCGTGTGGAAAAACCAAGGCGCAAAATAACTGCCCATGAACTGAGAAAAGTCAAGCATGCAGCTGCCAAGATGCCACTTGCCACCAGTTTGGCCATATTTCAGAGCTGCAACATCACTAGAGTGCCCAAAAGCACAAGGTGTGCAATACTCAGAGACATGGCCAAGGTAAGAAAGGCTGAAAGACGACCACCACTGAACAAGACACACAAGCTGAAACGTCAAGACTGGGCCAAGAAATATCTCAAGACTGATTTTTCTAAGGTTTTATGGACTGATGAAATGAGAGTGAGTCTTGATGGGCCAGATGGATGGGCCCGTGGCTGAATTGGTAAAGGGCAGAGAGCTCCAGTCCGACTCAGACGCCAGCAAGGTGGAGGTGGAGTACTGGTTTGGGCTGGTATCATCAAAGATGAGCTTGTGGGGCCTTTTCGGGTTGAGGATGGAGTCAAGCTCAACTCCCAGTCCTACTGCCAGTTTCTGGAAGACACCTTCTTCAAGCAGTGGTACAGGAAGAAGTCTGCATCCTTCAAGAAAAACATGATTTTCATGCAGGACAATGCTCCATCACACGCGTCCAAGTACTCCACAGCGTGGCTGGCAAGAAAGGGTATAAAAGAAGAAAATCTAATGACATGGCCTCCTTGTTCACCTGATCTGAACCCCATTGAGAACCTGTGGTCCATCATCAAATGTGAGATTTACAAGGAGGGAAAACAGTACACCTCTCTGAACAGTGTCTGGGAGGCTGTGGTTGCTGCTGCACGCAATGTTGATGGTGAACAGATCAAAACACTGACAGAATCCATGGATGGCAGGCTTTTGAGTGTCCTTGCAAAGAAAGGTGGCTATATTGGTCACTGTTTTGTTTTTGTTTTGTTTTTGAATGTCAGAAATGTATATTTGTGAATGTTGAGATGTTATATTGGTTTCACTGGTAAAAATAAATAATTGAAATGGGTATATATTTGTTTTTTGTTAAGTTGCCTAATAATTATGCACAGTAATAGTCACCTGCACACACAGATATCCCCCTAAAATAGCTATAACTAAAAACAAACTAAAAACTACTTCCAAAAATATTCAGCTTTGATATTAATGAGTTTTTTGGGTTCATTGAGAACATGGTTGTTGTTCAATAATAAAATTAATCCTCAAAAATACAACTTGCCTAATAATTCTGCACTCCCTGTATATAAAAAAAATTGTTAGACCAAGGATGTGTAAAAACATTACTCTGTGTTAAGCCACTGCAGGTAATGCATCCACTACACTGGAAACACATGTAGCTGTCAATATTGTCCGGCCTCAATAGCATATCCTTCAAGGATCTTCCTTTCTTGAATTACACCATAGGTGTGTCCATTGTAGCAAATGGCAGTGAGTTATCACTGGATAAAATATCCCAATGCTCCTTCAAGGTTTTTGAAAATTCCAGTTTCTCTGGGGAGAATGTGGTGGTAAAAATAATTTGCTGGCTTGTTGTTATATATAAAACGTCCAGTATGAATTGCACACACTAGCCAGAACAACTCACTGGAGCACTGCCAATTAGTAATGTAGTTTTCCAAGTTGTATCCCAGAGCCGGCCGGAATCCCCAGAACACAAAGCAGGCTTACACAGGTAAGTGACAAATAGAACAGAGTTTAATCAAAAGGTAGTACGTATTAGCGTGCTGACAAACGTTTCAGCTCACATAGGAGCTTTCCTCAGTGGAGGCCCAAATAGACATAAAGTGCAATTCATCAAAAAACATACTTATATACCCTCTAAAACTAATTGAACACACCTGTGTGTAGTTACCACCAGAGCATACAGAGCGTACATGATGCATCTCTAGGACATGCCCTTTATGGCCTGCCCTTTATGGCCTGCACCTAGCGATGACGTCATCACAGCGAGCTATAATTACCGGAGCAACATGTAAACAACATAAAACCATAGTAGCCTGTGCTGTTATATCACCAAGCCACGATGTGGGCGTGCCCAACTCCGTAGCATACACCAGACTAGCCAACGCCCATACATTGATTGGTAAAACTTGGAATAACCTGAGTGTGGGTGAACTGCAGGCTATCCAAACTTTGGCGAAGGATGTCTCTATTGTTATCCGCCCCGCTAACAAGGGCGGGGCAATAGTAGTGTTAGACTATGCACAGCATAGAGATGAAGCCCTTCATCAATTGAATGATGGGATAACATACCGTAGACTTCCCTTTAACCCGATGTGTACTTTTAAAAAACAGGTGGATGAGGTTTTAAGTCTAGCTTTTCAGGCTAACATTATAGATAAATTTGTGTACACATTTTTGAGTGTGGACAAACCAATTTGTCCCATCCTATATTTATAACCAAAGATACACAAGTCCCTCACAAACCCTCCCAGGCGCCCAATTATATCTGCCCTAGGGTCTTTACTTCAACCCATTGCTGAATATCTAGACTTCCACCTCCAACCTGTAGTACAAAACACTCAGTCATACCTCAAAGATTCATTTGAGCTCATTAATCTGTTGAAATCTCTGACATTAGGGAGACTGACTTACTGGTCACCATGGATGTGTTGAGTCTCTACACAGTTATCCCACATCAACACAGAATTAAAATGGTCAGACGTATGCTGACCAAAAGCGATGTATATAGCGGACCACCAATAGAGATTGTAATCCATTTATTTGAACTATGTCTGGAAAAGAATTTCTTTCGATTTGAAGAAGGATATTTCCTTCAAATCCTTGGCACTGCCATGGGGTCGAATGTGGCCCCGGCATATGCCAATATATATGGCTAAATACAAAGTAAGTAATATTTTCTTTTCCAGATATGAGTCCATTCGGTTCTATCGCTGCTTCATCGATGATGTATTTCTGATTTGGAGGGGTACGAAAGAAGCCCTTATGTCTTGGTTTGAGGGTCTTAACACTTTAGAATCTACAATCAGATTTAAGATTGAAGCGGATCTGGTTAAGATACACTTTCTTGATCTAGAGATCTTTAAAGTAGTCAATAATGGAGAATGTTTTTTACAAACTACACTATTTAACAATACAACCGCTAAATATTCCATTTTACACTATAACAGTTATCATCCTAACTTTAAAAAAATGGGGTAAGCTCTTCACAGTTCCTGCGGGTTGTGCGCAATAACACCCAGGATACCAGTAAACTAACTCAATTAGATGACATGTCTGAAAAAATTCCATCTAGAGGATTTACAAAAAAACTCATTAATCAACAATGCCAGACAGCTAAGTCGATGTCACAAATAGACACGATTGTTAGGAGGAACAAGGAACTGGACAAACGCCTTAACTACATAACTATGTTTACTCCAGCTTCACAATGCGTGGAGTCATTGATTAAGGATAAGTGGTCCATTATCCAATCGGACAGTATACTTCCATTCGAAGCAAGTCCAAGGATGGTATATAAAAGATCTAAAAATCTGAGAGACCTACTTTTCCTCACGGATCCCACCTATTGTTATCGGAAGGGAACATGGCTACCTAAGTGTAAACCTGGATGTTTCCGATGTGGCAATTGTGTCATGTGCAACAGAATGGTCACAGGAAACAAATGTCATTATCCACACACCAATAAAGTGTTCAGATTAACCTGTACATCTGAATGTCATTTATATGCTGATTTCTCCATGTTCTCTTTGCTGTATTGGCAAGACGACAACTTTGTTCAGGGTGCGTGCAAAGGATATTTAGACCAGCCTGTTGCAAAGCATTTCGTGCAAGCTGGACACTCAGTATCCTCATTGAGGACTATGCTAATTGATTATTTGCCACCCCTGAAACGTGGGGGAGACAGAGCAAAAGCATTATTATTAAGTGTTACACCACACTAGGCCAGTGTGAGTGGTTTCTTCAATCAAGATCTGAAGTATGTCCTTACTAACTCTGGATTATAATACACTTTGAAGTTTCACTATAATATGGACTATTACAGGTATCCGAGTCCTCAGTACCTCTATGCTATTTTAGGCATATGTTTCTACCTACTTCCTGGGACATGAAATCTTTTGATATGCTGCTAATCTAGATGTTTTTGGCATTATTTGGTATTGATAGAGTGATGTATAAATTACCAGAACAGTTCTAGTTTTTTATAACAGATCACATAGAATGTATAGTATATATTTAATGGTAATAATTAATTTGTGTTTTAAACGTTATTAGACTATGAATGTGTACATAAGCTATACATCTCTTTCATCCTCTTTGTACACTATTGAATATATGTAGATAATAGTTTACGTTTAATTGTTATCTCTAGACCATTCAGACCTATGCTGGCTATCGTTTGTTTTATGGGGCTGTGTCCATGGTAATATGGGCTGATCTGGTGTATGCTACGGAGTTGGGCACGCCCATGTGGGTGAGCTTGGTGATGTAACAGCACAGGCTACTATGGTTTTATGTTTACATGTTGCTCCGGTAACGATGGCTTGCTGTGATGGCGTCATCGCTAGGTGCAGGTGCTGTGGTAACCTATTTGCACAAGTGTGTTGTGTGGTTTATAAACTTTGTACATGAATTATATATTGATAACGATGAAACCGGAAGTGACCTCAGAGGGTATTTCCGGTTCACTGTAGTGCTGGAACGCACTGATGCATTCCACTGTGATGTTTGGCGCAATTTGTGAAGTGGAGGGTTTTTGTTTTTTATATATATATATATATATATATATATATATATATATATATATATATATATATATACATACATACACACATATATACACACACACACACACACACACACACATAAACATACACACACATACATACATACACATACACACACATACATACACACATATACACACACATACATACATACACACACACATACACATACACACACATACATACACACACACATGTACATACTGTATACTTGCACGCACACTCACAACTTTGCATATATACATTTACACGTGTGCTGGTCGGACCAACTTTCCAATGCAATCGCTGTTTCATCAACATTAAATGTTATGTGTATCACATGTTTAGATCCCCTGAATACGTTAAAGCATTAAATGGACTTTCCAAGCATACCATTGGCTCCCAGTGTAATCTGAAGCCCCTGTGTCTCCCAATATGTTAATGCAGGGCATCTGCTCTCCTATATATATCTGTCTTTTAAATGGATAAGCAGCGCCCAGCGTTATTACTTTCCCACCTCTCTAGGAAACCATGGTATCTGTTACGTAAACTGAAGCAAACATGACTGGTCGCCTTACTCTTATTAATACCTACAGACTTGAATCTCACAAAGTGATTTCTTGTTCGTGCTAAACTTCAGAGGAAAGTGATTTTCTTGTGTGTGTGGTTTGTACGCAGATAACCTAGATGAACCCTTTAGTTATTGAGGGAGAGCTGTATCTGGCAGTTAACCAGTTAATGGAGGGTGATTTTAATAAATGGATGGATATATATAGTAATAGTTTCGGTTTTATGTCCTCTACAATGACATTTTCTGATTTAATTCTTTTTTAACACAGCTGATGAATATTCCTTTGCACAGACTAGTATAACATACATACAATAGATCATTTACTGATCCGGCAATGAATAGGTTAAGACAACTTAAAAATAAGTATCTGCCAAGTTTTGATGTGAAGATGTGATGTGCAGTGTTTAGATGATGGCTTATTCTCATCACCGCTGATGCTATTTCCTCTCCATGGCTTCTATCCCAGCGCTGGATCTGCATTCAATCTGTGCACGCTTCATTTCTCCTTTATGTGGCAGCTTTACAAGGGAACATCAGATCGTGGAAATCCGTATAATCGTGTGCACGTTTCAGCCGTAGTCTTGCATAAATTAGTAATGCATGTGTGCGTATGTGCGTATGTGCGTGCGTGTGTACACAAGACCGAGAACGTCCAGTGCTCACTTACATGCCCACAGTGAGGTTAAAAGCAGAAATGGAAGTGTTAGTTACTGACCAAATGGTGATAGGCCCAGGACCATTTGGCCAAATCTGTAAGAAGAGCTGACAATTTTGCTTTTAATCTCACTGTAGGTGTACAAGTGAGCGCTGGACTTTCTAGTGTTGTGTTTATATTTATTTTTATTTATCTATGGCCTTTGTTAGCGGTATGGGATGGGTACACATTCTGGTTCAAAAGTGTAGTCCATTTCCGTATTATTTATATATAAAAGTTACTAGCTCATTCAATGCTGAAGATGGCAAAAGTCAACTTGTCCGTTGCAATTTCTTACTCCTCTGGAAATAGTGGAAATTTAAAGTAATGTGTATAGAACCAGGAGGGAATTGCACTCTCACCTCAGAATAATATATATAACAGGATTCTAAATACAAGTCCAGTGAGTGCGGATCATTTACTTATATAGATATACATATTTATATCACATACACATATAAAAAACATGTAATATATATACAGTATATACATATACACACATATATACAGGGGTGGAAAAATATTGCTATGGTTTACTAATCACACACACACACATTCCCAAGAATGGATAAGTACAGTCTTACAAATCCTTTTCAACTGCCAGGGTGCACTTTAAAAGTAAATTAAATGTCCAATCAAAAAAGGCACTCACTGGTCTTCATAAAAAATAACATGCCCTGACTACAAAAAAAAGCTGATTTAGAAGGTCACAGGTTCAAATCCCAGCAGGGCCGACTCAGCCCTTCATCCTTTTGAGGTCGATAAAATGAGTACCATTAAATTGGGTAATAATAACAACTATTACTATTGAGATGCCGATTTGGTTAATTCCGAGAGCGAGCGCTGAAAAAGCACTTTAAGTCCCACTGGGAGAAAGGCGCTATATAAATACTAGTTGTTGTTGTTGTTATTGTTATTATTTATTATTATTATTATTATTGTATAAGCAATGTATTGTTTGCAGTAAATCTTCTGTTGCTCGGGTTCAGGTGTAACACAACTACATGGAAGATTATCTTACACATAACTGCAGGCATTTATTTTGTTACAGGGACTCAGGAAGCCAAATAACCAGCAAAAACACACGTGCGCTGACTCTAGCCACTTCACATTGCCGGTTCTCTACTTATTTCGGTGTGAATAAAACAAAACTCAGACATGTGTATTGCTCTACAGAATCCTGAATACTGAGTTGTTGTTTTTTTTTACATATATCTTGGAAATGATCCGAATAAAGGTGAGATTTAGCAGACTAGCTGTTTGAACCCTACGGATTACAGAGTATTACGGATATGTTGTCTGGTACGTTATGAATTTCCTGTTACAATCTAGCAGTGGAAACCTTTTTATTTGGGCGATTTCTCAAGGAGTCATGTAATGCGTGTTTGGTCAAGGAAAGGAATAAAGGCCTTTTTCCATCTGCTGGAGCCTGCAGTGAGTGTTTATTTGATATCACTTGAGAGGAAGCTGACGTAGCTCTGTACCTGACTAATTTGTTCCTTTTGCTTCCTGCCCTTCTGATTGCCTTCTGATCTGCAGCTCGGCTACTTACTGCACTATATAGAGATGTCATTCATTCACTTAAAGGGACGGCCCAAAAGTTTCTTTTTTTTCTGATTCAGACAGAACATAACATTTTTTTAAAAAGTTTCAAACTTTCTTACTATTATCAAATTTGGTTCATTCCAATGATATTTTGTGCTGATATTATGGCAGGAAATAGGGCTGCTATATAGTGCTCCAGACACGCATGCTCCTGAGATTTGTTTTCAACAAAAGATACCAGGAGAATGAAGACAATTTGTCAATTATTGAAGTAAATTAGAAAGTTGTATAAAATTGCTGCTCTATCTGAATCATGAAATCATGTCCCTTTAATTCTGCATGAAACTTGTATTCTGTTAGAGGTTTGTTTGTAAAAATATATTTAGCCTTACAGAATAATCTAATATACTGAATTATCTTCCTACTTCTATTTCACTATAGGCTACATAGAAAAGGCCCATCAAGTCTACCCATACAGTGCGTTATACCTGGGTACAGCTCCTCATTGGCTGGATGTAAAAATACTATTTGTGAACCTGTGGGGTACAATTTAAAGAAATAATAATCTTGCCCTTGTAAAGAAATCAGAACAAATTTTCAGTATGACTGCATGTACAGCAGTGCATTTCAGATTTGATTGCGCAGCAATACACAGTGATTGCTTACAGCAGCACACAAACTCATTTACATCTGATTCTGATTGGCTGTAGCTAAGGAGACCAGGCAAACCTAGTGGGTATCCAAAGGCTGCACAGCAGTGCATTTCACATTTGATTAGGTACCTGATGTATTAGTAACACAGAGCACACACCCACTAGCGGGAACTGTTATTACCTAAATAAGCAGTCGAACGGTAAGGAACCGGCACATGTCGGTGTATAGGACAATGGTTTCATTGGAATTGTCACATTACGGTCTGTTTAATCTGAAATGTATTATCTATGCCTGTTTCTCTATCGGTTTGGGAGTAACAACCTGTAAAATCACAGGAGAGAGCTGGGTTAAGATGCCAGAGACTGGGCTGAATATGGCAGTTTGCACACAGGCTGGATATGACTGGTTACTGCCTATACAGCCATACGTATGATAGGCTTCTGCACATATATACATAGTCACATGCAGTTTGTGGGATACACATAAAGTTTATATTAAAGGGACAGTCTACACCAGAATTGTTATTGTTTTAAAAGATAGATAATCCCTTTTTTACCCATTCCCCAGTTTTGCATAACCAACACAGTTATAATAATACACTTTTTACCTCTGGGATTATCTTGTATCTAAGCCTCTGCAAACTGCCCCTTTATTTCAGTTCTTTTGACAGACTTGCAGTTTAGTCAATCAGTGATGGCTCCCAGGTAACTTCACGTGCATGAGCACAGTGTTATCTATATGAAAAACGTGAACTAACACCCTCTAGTTGTGAAAAACCTGTTAAAATGCATTCTTAAGAGGCGGCCTTCAAGGTCTAAGAAATTAGCATATGAACTTCCTAGGTTTAGCTTTCAACTAAGAATACCAAGAGAACAAAGAAAAATTGGTGATAAAAGTAAATTGGAAAATTGTTTAAAATTACATGCCCTATCTGAATCATTATTTTTTTTTTACTAGACTGTCCCTTTAAGATGTTCTTAAAGGAAGTGCAGAACACTTTTATAATCCACACAGCCTATTTATAACTGTCCCTAATGGGCCACAGCAGAGAAGTTAACCTAAATTACAACATGGCGTTTCTCATTGTTTTATAGACACTAAAATGTTGCACTTATTTTGTCACTATCTTAACAACTAATGAAACTTTAAAAAATACATCTACCTGTTATTCTCAGACTGTTTGAATGTCTCATTCTATCTAGCATTTATTTAGTGTTTGATGTCCCTTTAATGAACTATTTTAGTAATAGTTGTTTATACCATGAATAGTATTTACTGGCATTTCTTATCACTTTTGAATATTCATTATTCACTAATAAATATTGCCTCAGATAATTTATACATTGTAAGCTGTAATACTATATAGGTATCAGTTTCTCATGTCTAGGTTGCTGTTTGAAGTAAATATTTTCACTTGTGTATCACTGGTCTATTAGCAGCATTAATGTTCCCAATGACCTCAGTTAGGTAAGGCATTAGCAGCCAACCTGAATATATGAATCTTTATGTCCAACCATATTTCACAACTGTCTTTACTTGGTCATCGTATGTCTCCGAGTCCAGCAGCTCATGAAATGACTCGCCTTTCAACAACGTCTCTGTCTGCTGTACAGAATGTAACATGCTACCCCAAGGACCAGTGAAATGGTCAGAATGCTCGTTCTGCTACTCTGTACATAAACATTCATCAGATTGGTGGCCAAAGTAAACTTTAGATGAAACTTAGTGTTCCTCATGAAGAGCCAGCCATCGGTTGTACAGATTAAACTGTAATCGGTATCTGTGTGTACTTACTTACATGATAGATATTCAGAGTATTAGCGCACATGGTCATACGATCAATAATCAGAGCATTAGTGCACCTGGTCATACTACCTTGATATTCTGAGTATTTTTATATTGTAATATATAATGCATGTCATAATCTTATAATCGCCCTGTAACTGATTCTGTTGCGTGGTTAATAAATAAGGCATGACAGCTAATGCACACTGTGGCCCTACAGATCTTATAATCACCCTGTAACTAGTTATTTGATGCACCTAAACTCTATAGGCCGTGTTATATGTACTGTCACTGTTTATCGTATGTGTCCTTGCCATTTAGTCATCTGATCTGGATCATTCCGATAAGGAGTTCTAGAGTAAAACTTCTCTCTTTATTTTCCAGTAGAGTTGCCACCCAGTATTTTACCAACATGGACAGTATTTGCAAGGTTCAAGTCAAAGTTGGAAATAAAGATTAAATATAAAGATGCTATCATTGTGTGCAAGAATATTAATAAAGCAATGATCATTTAAAATCAGTCCTAGCAGCGTTACTTCCTGATTTATGTTGAATAATTATTTATGCTAATGAGCATGGCCGGTATTTCCTTCCAGACATAATGGCAACCTTTTATTAGCACATTTTGTGTGGCGTCAAGCATATTTATTTATTATATATTTAAAGTGATGGTAAACTATCACTAATCTATATTATATGTATGCATTCACTTTCATTTTTATATGATAATCACATCATTTTTTCTTGAAAAGAATCTTTGTTTTATTAAATGTGTAATTTATTACCTGTCCGTCACCAGCTTTGCCTCCGCCCACTTAGAATCTCCATTCTTCCATTATGTGACGTTCATGGTGGGTTGAACTATTTACACGTCACATATTTCGGCGGTGGTAAGCTTAGTGACTGACAGCGCAGTTACAAACATCACTCAATGCACGCTCCTGTGTGCTTACAAAGCGCATGCTCTAATGTTTTACTCGCATAACAGAAGTAAACAGTGGTTCACTGTTTGCTTCATCTGACTGCACGGATAAATCGAGTCAGCTCTCGTTTTCCCCTATTGCAAGTAAACACTGAATTGTAACAGTATCTACAATTCAGTGTTTACAATAGCGCCACTATGTTACTCCCATGCTATTACCTTGCATGTGCGAAAAATACATGAACGAGCGCCGTTGATGTCGGGTTACAGAAATAGAGCGGTTGAGCGCATTTGTGTGTTAGGATGGGGTGCTCATTGAAAACAGCGAGGCAGCTGACATCACTCAGGATTGGTGGATCGTGCATAAAAAAAGACTACAGAGAGGGGCCGGTTTTGGAGGACAGATGAAAAACAAGGTAAAATATGCGTTTGGAGTGGCTTAAAAAAATGCTACTTTAACTTTATTTTAGGTTTTCTTTATGATGGCACTTTGGAGAAAAGTATTGTTTACCATCACTTTAAGAGAATACCAAAAAATGAAAGGGACAAAAAACCTCAAAATAAAACCTGAGTGCAGAGCCACAATGTATTTTATGTTTTGTTCTTTTTAATACATTTATTTAAAGGATATTTATCAGCTTAGACAAACCCTGCACTGGAGATATTACTTTAAGCCCTGCTTGGGTTTTATTTCACACAGACCGCGTCATTGTAGAGTAACGTGTTGGATGCCACAATGCGTGCACTGGGAGTTTAGATTATTTAGCTGCCAGGCGTATTGCTAAAGTACAATCGACAAGAAATGTACTCAGTGGATTGTTCTTGGAAGTTTTCTATATTGTGACGCACGTGTACTGGCAGAGCGTGTTCATTAATAAAGCATACATTATAAAATGCTCTTTAGCTGAAATAAAATGTTTTTTTAGCACCAACGCCCGTTATCTGCAGCAGTGGTCAGATTATATAAATACATATGTGGATACAATATGCGTCAGAGAAACAACCTTACCTTTAATTCGCTTGAAATGGTTTTTCTTTAGTTTGCAAATAAATTCTTAGCTAAGAACTTCTGGTAAATCTGTTGATGCCAGTGTGGTGGTGCTGTAGCCCTTTGGGAATCCAGCTGAATATCTCTCTGGATCAAACTTCTTTTAACTTCCAAAAGATAAAAGCCCAAAATAGTGTAGTAGCATCACATAATGGGTCGCATCAAGATACTCGCAGGATTTAAAGTGAAGATCAACTTTTATTATCGGAATCGTCAACAGGAATGATGAGATACAGCTTAATACAAAAGATTTTGGAGGGGGGAGGTAGCTACACTACAGAAACAAAGAAAGAAAAAATAGATTTTTTTTAATTATTAAATAAAAAATGGATAGAAAACAGGCAGATACCAGTACCTAAGATGGCAGAAACTAGTTTTTTTTTTTTGGAGGGGGGGGGGGTTAGAGAGCTTTTTTGGAGGGACCAGTGAGGTGGGAAGGTACACTTAAAAAAACAATAATACAAATAAAAACAAAAGGTATACAACTGTCTGCCGGTACTTAAGATGGGGGTGTCCAGTTGAGGGTGGGGAGGGAAGAGAGCTGTTTGAGAGGGATCAGAGAGGGATCAGGGGGTGGGAAGTGTCAGGTGTGGTGTGCAGTTGTAATTGGCGGCCTTCTAATTACCAAAAAACAATGGCAAAGCCATATATATCTATTTCTGAACAAAGGTGATCCCAGAGACGCTTTTACAATCATTTGTGCCATGATTGCACAATTGGTATGTAAATAATTTCAGTGAGAAACCTAAAGTTAGTGAAAAAGTTAGTAATTTTTTTTATTTGATCACATTTGGCAGTGAAATGGTGGCATGAAATATACCAAAATGGTCCTAGATCAATACTTTTGGTTGTCTATAAAAAAAAAAAATATATATATAATGTTTTGATGGGTAAATAAAATAAAAAACAAGGCTCTATTTCTGTTTAAATTGAGTGATGGCAAAAATGCTCTGATCTTTTGGGAAAGTTTTAGTCTGAAATGCCTGGTCCTTAAGGGGTTAATGCTCAGCCTTCATTCCGCATTAGTTTAGATTTAAAAAATGTGTACAGAATTTGTAGCGCCAAAATATTTGCTCACCCTATTTATGTTAATCTTACACCTCCAGCATTTACTGGATCACAGTGAAGATTATTCCATAAATAAACAGTGAACAAATATCGTTTCTGGGACTAGAAATGTAAATATAATGCACAGTTGTATAGTATTGTCAAAGTGGGATTCAGAAAACTTTAACTGTATTAGTAAAAACACGCAGAGAGTGAAATAAAACACAAGTTGCACCCCACAAGTTTCCTTATTTAGTGACCAACAAGGTCATATCCTTGTATTGCACCAGAACAAATGGGGTACCAGTCTTAGTTTGTGTTTTACTCTTCACCATGATAAACCATTGTCTTGACTGTACCATTTGACGATCGTTTTCAGCTTTATTCTTCAGTGAAATCCCTTTTTTTGATGTCTGCTGCCCAGTGTATTTGTTGCCGAATGCTTTTTGCAAGGAGTTGAAAAGGAATCGCTTGGCACTTCACAGCATACGGATTCATTTTGGGAACAGAGCACTAGAAAGTGAGGATATTTTTTAGGAATATCTCAGTACACAGTTCAAAGTGTTGCTAGAAGTTGTGGTGAGATTGGAAAACGTATTGTTTCTCTGGGTGGATTTAAATGTTGAATAACGTGTGGCGGTTTTTGTCTGGGAGCCGCTATAATGTAGTGCTCAGCTGTATATACTATATGCATGAATAAGGTCTGCAGAGACTATGTGAGTATGATGTAGGCATCTATACAATGCCCTGCGTTATG
This sequence comes from Bombina bombina, assembly GCF_027579735.1. Classification (NCBI taxonomy): domain Eukaryota; kingdom Metazoa; phylum Chordata; class Amphibia; order Anura; family Bombinatoridae; genus Bombina; species Bombina bombina. Next base: position 6,664,457 of record NC_069506.1, on the reverse strand, counting down.
TTTCCTAGAAAGGCCGTTTATAATTCTTTTTCATTACATAAAACCTATTTGTTTGGGACATGCACAATAATGAAGGGACGCATGTTTTAGCATATTTGTAAATAAATCAGGAGCGCTCGTGTTTGCTCTAAATCACTGTTTAACATTTGCCGTTTATTTCACTTTTTTTGTATGTGTTAAATGTAATATTAAGTTTAAACAAACAAAAAACACACACCCGAAGCAATTAAAACTGTCTTTCAGATGCCGATTTCTGTAGACTACAGTGCCTATGAGAATCAACATTTCAATTTTAATTTTGCTTTCTTTTTCTTTCCAAAACATGTTAAAGATACAGAAAAATCAAAGTCTCGTGATTCAGATAGAGCATTTGATTTATAACAAATACAGCAATTTACTCAATCAGATTTAACTAGTTCCCTTGGTATACTTTGTTGAAGTTCATATGTAGATATGCTCAGGAGCATGCACACGTCTTGAGCACTATATGTCAGCTGTGTTTGCAACAATGTATAATATATAGTGCTCAAGACACGTGTATACTCCTGGGCCTCACTATATAGACATCTGTCTCAAAAAAGCTTATATTATAGTTATATAAGTTGTATACCATAAGGCATTAAGCACTACTCTCCTTTATATACATAGGCTTATTTAAGGGGGTCCAATGTTAGTTATAATTACCCACCTTCCCTAGAGGTATCTAGGGGTTTCTTCTTACTTGCACACATTCACCCAACATTGAGGTGTAGCATTTATTTTGTACAGTAAGTCAACTTCATGTCATAGGAATAGGGCCCAGGTTCCTCTCCTAGGACCCGAGTCTCTAAAGCTCTCAGCTATGGTGGAATTATCTAAGAAGTTTCATCAGTACTGTAAGGTTCCTCAAAGAAGTTTAGAAAGACAAATTTAGCTTGAGATCTGTTTATCTCGCCATGTACGTTCTGGATGTGAAGAAGTGACATACATTACAATATATAATGCTAAAAGCTTCCAGAACAAAGATGTGTTCCATATTGTATAACACATACACGTGTTTGGTAGTTTAGGCAGCATCCTTCACAAGACACAGAAACAGCTATATACATTGCACACTATACAATAACTGATGCAGCAGTATTCACAAGACACAGAAACAGCTATATACATTGCACACTATACAATAACTGATGCAGCATTATTCACAAGACACAGAAACAGCTATATACATTGCACACTATACAATAACTGATGCAGCAGTATTCACAAGACACAGAAACAGCTATATACATTGCACACTATACAATAACTGATGCAGCAGTATTCACAAGACACAGAAACAGCTATATACATTGCACACTATACAATAACTGATGCAGCAGTATTCACAAGACACAGAAACAGCTATATACATTGCACACTATACAATAAATGATGCAGCAGTATTCACAAGACACAGAAACAGCTATATACATTGCACACTATACAATAACTGATGCAGCAGTATTCACAAGACACAGAAACAGCTATATACATTGCACACTATACAATAACTGATGCAGCAGTATTCACAAGACACAGAAACAGCTATATACATTGCACACTATACAATAACTGATGCAGCAGTATTCACAAGACACAGAAACAGCTATATACATTGCACACTATACAATAACTGATGCAGCATTATTCACAAGACACAGAAACAGCTATATACATTGCACACTATACAATAAATGATGCAGCATTATTCACAAGACACAGAAACAGCTATATACATTGCACACTATACAATAAATGATGCAGCAGTATTCACAAGACACAGAAACAGCTATATACATTGCACACTATACAATAAATGATGCAGCAGTATTCACAAGACACAGAAACAGCTATATACATTGCACACTATACAATAAATGATGCAGCATTATTCACAAGACACAGAAACAGCTATATACATTGCACACTATACAATAACTGATGCAGCAGTATTCACAAGACACAGAAACAGCTATATACATTGCACACTATACAATAAATGATGCAGCAGTATTCACAAGACACAGAAACAGCTATATACATTGCACACTATACAATAACTGATGCAGCATTATTCACAAGACACAGAAACAGCTATATACATTGCACACTATACAATAACTGATGCAGCAGTATTCACAAGACACAGAAACAGCTATATACATTGCACACTATACAATAAATGATGCAGCATTATTCACAAGACACAGAAACAGCTATATACATTGCACACTATACAATAAATGATGCAGCATTATTCACAAGACACAGAAACAGCTATATACATTGCACACTATACAATAAATGATGCAGCATTATTCACAAGACACAGAAACAGCTATATACATTGCACACTATACAATAAATGATGCAGCAGTATTCACAAGACACAGAAACAGCTATATACATTGCACACTATACAATAACTGATGCAGCAGTATTCACAAGACACAGAAACCGCTATATACATTGCACACTATACAATAAATGATGCAGCAGTATTCACAAGACACAGAAACAGCTATATACATTGCACACTATACAATAACTGATGCAGCAGTATTCACAAGACACAGAAACAGCTATATACATTGCACACTATACAATAAATGATGCAGCATTATTCACAAGACACAGAAACAGCTATATACATTGCACACTATACAATAACTGATGCAGCGGTATTCACAAGACACAGAAACAGCTATATACATTGCACACTATACAATAACTGATGCAGCAGTATTCACAAGACACAGAAACCGCTATATACATTGCACACTATACAATAAATGATGCAGCATTATTCACAAGACACAGAAACAGCTATATACATTGCACACTATACAATAAATGATGCAGCAGTATTCACAAGACACAGAAACAGCTATATACATTGCACACTATACAATAATTGATACAGCAGTATTCACAAGACAAAGAAACGGCTATATACATTGCACACTATACAATAACTGATGCAGCAGTATTCACAAGACACAGAAACAGCTATATACATTGCACACTATACAATAACTGATGCAGCAGTATTCACAAGACACAGAAACAGCTATATACATTGCACACTATACAATAAATGATGCAGCATTATTCACTCCAGTCTGCAGTTGGTAGCATTTGAAAAATGAGGTGTTTAATTGAGACACTTTTCTACTCAAATAAATATTACTCCCAAGTGCTGTTTGCAAAAAATGATTGTAGATACTTTTGTTTTATTTGTATTGTTTGTTTAAAGTATAATTATAGACTACAGCTATAGATATCTTATTTTAATTATACTTTAGACTAATGCATATTTTGTACCAAATGTAGATTTGGTGGTAGGAAATTCTGTGGTTTCGGTACCATGGTTACCTTATGAGACAGAGGATGCACAACTAAATAACACCAGTTGTGCTTGCACAAATGATTATAGGGCACAGAGAAGTGATCAAGAATAAAGTATAGAACATAATGAACTTGACAATTATAATAGTAATAAATTCTCTTTAGTTTTCTACTGAGAACTTGTACTGTGGTCAGTTACAACAAGATGACTAATAAATAAGCTGTGCGCAGGCTGCTTTGTGTCACATATAAAAGTGTCATTCATATACAGTCATATCGCTGCTTTGTTTTTTTTGTCTTAAGTAAATATTCGTTTGTAGCCAAGTAAAGATTTCTAAACAGCATAAAAAGAATATATATTTACAAGAGGAGAGGAAGTTTATTATCCCACTGGATACTGATCACAAAGGGCGAATCATTGATAACAGCGTTTCTAGTTGTGTGCGGAGGCAGTTCTGACTTGTGTTTGTCTTGTTGTATCTGATTTAATTCGTTTGTAAATCACAATCAGTCTCACTCTGATTTGCTTCTAGCAGACGCATTTAGCAGTGCATTCTTGTTGTATCTTATTTAATTAGTTTGTAAATCACAATCAGTCTCACTCTGATTTGCTTCTAGCAGACGCATTTAGCAGTGCATTCTTGTTGTATCTTATTTAATTAGTTTGTAAATCACAATCAGTCTCACTCTGATTTGCTTCTAGCAGACGCATTTAGCAGTGCATTCTTGTTGTATCTTATTTAATCAGTTTGTAAATCACAATCAGTCTCACTCTGATTTGCTTCTAGCAGACGCATTTAGCAGCACATTCTTGTATCTGATTTAATTAGTTTGTAAATCACAATCAGTCTCACTCTGATTTGCTTCTAGCAGACACATTTAGCAGTGCATTCTTGTTGTATCTTATTTAATCAGTTTGTAAATCACAATCAGTCTCACTCTGATTTGCTTCTAGCAGACGCATTTAGCAGTGCATTCTTGTTGTATCTTATTTAATCAGTTTGTAAATCACAATCAGTCTCACTCTGATTTGCTTCTAGCAGCCACATTTAGCAGTGCATTCTTGTTGTATCTTATTTAATCAGTTTGTAAATCACAATCAGTCTCACTCTGATTTGCTTCTAGCAGACGCATTTAGCAGCACATTCTTGTATCTGATTTAATTAGTTTGTAAATCACAATCAGTCTCACTCTGATTTGCTTCTAGCAGACGCATTTAGCAGCACATTCTTGTATCTGATTTAATTAGTTTGTAAATCACAATCAGTCTCACTCTGATTTGCTTCTAGCAGCACATTCTTGTTTTATCTTATTTAATCAGTTTGTAAATCACAATCAGTCTCACTCTGATTTGCTTCTAGCAGACGCATTTAGCAGCACATTCTTGTTGTATCTTATTTAATCAGTTTGTAAATCACAATCAGTCTCACTCTGATTTGCTTCTAGCAGACGCATTTAGCAGCACATTCTTGTTGTATCTTATTTAATCAGTTTGTAAATCACAATCAGTCTCACTCTGATTTGCTTCTAGCAGACGCATTTAGTAGCACATTCTTGTATCTGATTTAATCAGTTTGTAAATCACAATCAGTCTCACTCTGATTTGCTTCTAGCAGACGCATTTAGCAGCACATTCTTGTTGTATCTTATTTAATCAGTTTGTAAATCACAATCAGTCTCACTCTGATTTGCTTCTAGCAGACGCATTTAGCAGCGCATTCTTGTATCTTATTTAATTAGTTTGTAAATCACAATCAGTCTCACTCTGATTTGCTTCTAGCAGCCACATTTAGCAGTGCATTCTTGTATCTTTAATCCATTTTGTAAATCACAATCAGTCTCACTCTGATTTGCTTCTAGCAGCCACATTTAGCAGCACATTCTTGTATCTTATTTAATTAGTTTGTAAATCACAATCAGTCTCACTCTGATTTGCTTCTAGCAGACGCATTTAGCAGCACATTCTTGTATCTTTAATCCGTTTGTAAATCACAATCAGTCTCACTCTGATTTGCTTCTAGCAGCCGCATTTAGCAGCGCATTCTTGTATCTTATTTAATTAGTTTGTAAATCACAATCAGTCTCACTCTGATTTGCTTCTAGCAGACGCATTTAGTAGCACATTCTTGTATCTTATTTAATTAGTTTGTAAATCACAATCAGTCTCACTCTGATTTGCTTCTAGCAGACGCATTTAGCAGCACATTCTTGTTGTATCTTATTTAATCAGTTTGTAAATCACAATCAGTCTCACTCTGATTTGCTTCTAGCAGACGCATTTAGTAGCACATTCTTGTATCTTATTTAATCAGTTTGTAAATCACAATCAGTCTCACTCTGATTTGCTTCTAGCAGACGCATTTAGCAGCACATTCTTGTATCTTATTTAATCAGATTGTAGCACCATTTCCTGTCATGTAGTGCTACAGATGCTACCTAGGTATCTCCTCACCACAGAATATCAGGGAACAAAGCAAATTTGAAAATAGAAGTAAATTGGAAACGTTTTTAAAATGAGTATTATCTGTCTGATTAATATCCCTTTAATTTGTTCTATACCCTCTGTTTAACACGACTGTAAATCTCTAGCACTGCTGTAATACACGTTTACGTATTCTGTGATAGGCAGTTTTGTTTATACAAGGTAGTCGTATCTTGCTTCAGATGTTTTTACTATATAAGGGCCCTGTTGGCTTTTCTTTTTCATTTTCAAAATGTAAACGCTGGTGAGACTTAAAAGGACCCCCCCCCTCTAAATTCCCCTACTGGACGAAGAAAAAGTATCACAGACAGATGCCAAGAGCCTTCCTGCGTCATCCACAGCCCTTTGTAAATATTCTGTTCATGAGGGCTGCTAACAAGGGATCATTTATCACCTCCCCGGTGAAGTGTAACATGAGACCGGTCACGGCTAAGCAAAGTCACTGTATAACCCTTTCAGTGTCATAAAGGTCAGTGGAATATTGCTTGGCACTTAGTGGCTGCTCACTGCACTATCATTTAGTGGGAAAAGCACTCAGATCCAATTAATAACCCTAAGGCTCCACTAAAGACTTCCCGCTTACAGAGACGCCATAGCAAAACATGCCCATTGTGCGTATAAAAACATTATATTTGCATGTGAGAAAGGTCACGCAAAAGATGTTTAGATTTCTATTAAAACTAGTAGGAAATGCATGTTGCATACTGCGGTATTAATGCTCATTGTCTGATACAAGTACCATAGTTCTTTCAGTAGAACAGGTTTGACAATAAAAAAATAAAAAAAGTTTGTTCAGCAAAGGAACAATTTTTTTTTTTTAAAGAATAAACTTAAGAAGGACAGGTTTTAAATTGGCCAAACAAGGAAAATATTAATAAGCAGCTTCTACAGGACACCTGACTGACTGTACAGTCTGCCTAGCAAAGAAGGGGTTAAATTCCCTAGCCGTCTGCTGGAGCTATGCAGGTGTGTATACCCCAGGGGCTGAGTATTACTCCAAAACATAGAGGGACATTTAGCAGAGATTATTCCAGGCTGACGTGCTCGCCTCTATCACTCAACTAGCTCATTAGAAACTGCGCAGAGGAGATGTGAAGGTCACTGGTCTCCAATAGGACTTTGTGCAGAAAGTGGTTGTAATTAGGAGCACTGCTGAAAGCTTTTACTGCGCAGTTCCGTATCCCACACAAACACAAAGCTCCTTAAAACCTACCCATGTCATTTATTGGAGGAAATTCTTCTAAAATTTTAATGGAAGGCCGGCCAAGGTTACCTTGGTCTCAACGACACTGGCTCGCTGTTTGCCTTGTATTCTCGCCAAGCCTTGATTAAATATTCATAAGGAATGGTATTTTTACACTAGTTGTGACGCTTGCACCTACTTCTGACTAACAAGTGAAGTTCTGGACTTATTTTTAATAGGGAAACTGAACCCAAATTTTTTCTTTCGTGATTCAGATAGAGCAGTAATTTTCTACTATTATCAAATTTTCTTCATTCTCTTGGTATGTTTATTTGAAAAGCAAGAATGTGACTTTAGATGCAGGCCTATTTTTGGTAAACAACCTGGGTTGTCCTTGCTTATTGGACAGCACCGATAAAAAAGTGCTGTCCATGGACCTGAATCAAAAATGCCCTGGCTCCTTAGCTTAGATGCCTTCTTTTTCAAATAAAGATAGCAAGAGAACGAAGAAAAATTGATAATGAAAGTAAGCTAGAAAGTTTTACAACAACATAGAAAAGGGAGTAGAGACCCCACAATACGGAGTTTCTAAAAGTCTAGGCAAAATCAGCACAACTGTCTAATAAAAAAGCACACTAGAGATAAAAAGATAATCCTACATCCAATCATTCAAATCATATTCACACAGGGGATCCCATAGTAGCGCATGTAAAAGCACACTGGTCGAGAGTTAGTCTGGTGCACCAGAAATCTGTAGGATTAAATGTCATTCATACAGGGGATCCCATAGTAGCGCATGTAAAAACACACTTGTCGAGAGTTAGTCTGGTGCACCAGAAATCTGTAGGATTAAATGTCATTCATACAGGGGATCCCATAGTAGCGCATGTAAAAGCACACTGGTCGAGAGTTAGTCTGGTTCACCAGAAATCTGTAGGATTAAATGTCATTCATACAGGGGATCCCATAGCAGCGCATGTAAAAACACACTGGCCGAGAGTTAGTCTGGTGCACCAGAAATCTGTAGGATTAAATGTCATTCATACAGGGGATCCCATAGCAGCGCATGTAAAAACACACTGGCCGAGAGTTAGTCTGGTGCACCAGAAATCTGTAGGATTAAATGTCATTCATACAGGGGATCCCATAGTAGCGCATGTAAAAACACACTGGCCGAGAGTTAGTCTGGTGCACCAGAAATCTGTAGGATTAAATGTCATTCATACAGGGGATCCCATAGTAGCGCATGTAAAAACACACTGGCCGAGAGTTAGTCTGGTGCACCAGAAATCTGTAGGATTAAATGTCATGTCACTATGGGATCCCCCTGTATGAATGACATTTAATCCTACAGATTTCTGGTGCACCAGACTAACTCTCGGCCAGTGTGTTTTTACATGCGCTACTATGGGATCCCCTGTATGAATGACATTTAATCCTACAGATTTCTGGTGCACCAGACTAACTCTCGACCAGTGTGTTTTTACATGCGCTACTATGGGATCCCCTGTATGAATGACATTTAATCCTACAGATTTCTGGTGCACCAGACTAACTCTCGGCCAGTGTGTTTTTACATGCGCTACTATGGGATCCCCTGTATGAATGACATTTAATCCTACAGATTTCTGGTGCACCAGACTAACTCTCGGCCAGTGTGTTTTTACATGCGCTACTAAGGGATCCCCTGTATGAATGACATTTAATCCTACAGATTTCTGGTGCATCAGACTAACTCTCGACCAGTGTGTTTTTACATGCGCTACTAAGGGATCCCCTGTATGAATGACATTTAATCCTACAGATTTCTGGTGCATCAGACTAACTCTCGACCAGTGTGTTTTTACATGCGCTACTATGGGATCCCCTGTATGAATGACATTTAATCCTACAGATTTCTGGTGCACCAGACTAACTCTCGGCCAGTGTGTTTTTACATGCGCTACTATGGGATCCCCTGTATGAATGACATTTAATCCTACAGATTTCTGGTGCACCAGACTAACTCTCGGCCAGTGTGTTTTTACATACGCTACTATGGGATCCCCTGTATGAATGACATTTAATCCTACAGATTTCTGGTGCACCAGACTAACTCTCGGCCAGTGTGTTTTTACATGCGCTACTATGGGATCCCCTATATGAATGACATTTAATCCTACAGATTTCTGGTGCACCAGACTAACTCTCGACCAGTGTGTTTTTACATGCGCTACTATGGGATCCCCTGTATGAATGACATTTAATCCTACAGATTTCTGGTGCATCAGACTAACTCTCGACCAGTGTGTTTTTACATGCGCTACTATGGGATCCCCTGTATGAATGACATTTAATCCTACAGATTTCTGGTGCACCAGACTAACTCTCGACAAGTGTGTTTTTACATGCGCTACTATGGGATCCCCTGTATGAATGACATTTAATCCTACAGATTTCTGGTGCATCAGACTAACTCTCGACCAGTGTGTTTTTACATGCGCTACTATGGGATCCCCTGTATGAATGTGATTTGAATGATCGGATGTAGGATTATCTTTTTATCTCTAGTGTGCTTTTTTATTAGACAGTTGTGCTGATTTTGCCTAGACTTTTAGAAACTCCGTATTGTGGGGTCTCTACTCCCTTTTCTATGTTGTTGTGTATCTATTTTTCTAGGAAGCACCTGTGCACCTTTATATTGTTCATTAGAGTGCTACTCGCCTGCTTGTTGTTATTAAGCTAGAGAGTTGCTTAAAATGTCATGCTCTATCTGAATCATGAAAGAAAAAAATTGGGTTCAGTGTCCCTTTTAAGATCTCCATATTCTGCTACCTTAAAGTCGTTGTAAAGTTTCCAATTAGTATAATCAGATCCGGAATGGAAATTATATTAGTTCATCCATTCTAATGAAGATACGCTATAACTTTTTAATAAAGTGATGAAATTCTAATATCCCACGCTCCGGTTTGAACTGTTTTCCACTCTGTGCTACAGCTACAAAATAAGAAATAGTCTGAGTGCCGTATGGCCAGAGCACTGATTGGAGAACAGTTGAAACAGTTAGCTCCCAAAAGAAATGACTTTTTAAGTGGGCGGCCGGAGCATGGGGTATTAGAATTTCATAGCTATATTAAAAAGTAAGTTTTAGCGCATTTTCATTAGAATGGATGAACTAAAGTCCATATAAAGTATAATTTCCATTCCGGATCTGATTATACGAATTGGAAACTTTACCATCACTTTAAGGTAGTATCAGTCTGTGTGACACCTGAAGGATCGGACGTTTATAAAAGTCAACTTTAAAGCCAGAGGAAAGTGTTAAATTAAATGTATATATCCATAAATAAGTGTTTCACTAAAAAGAAGTAAATCTGCATTTCATATACAGTTTTATACCTTTTGTACCTTAAATACTTCATGTTTTTGTATATTTATAAAGTTCTCCTGATTTTAGAGCAGGGGTTTGGCTTGGGTGTCTGCTAATTTAATAAGTGCATAAGGAGCGCAGCACACATCTGCTGTGTCATACTGGTGGGTTTCCAGGAACGAAGAAGCCAAAGCTTTCCTGGAATGGCGCTAGAGAAGCACGCTTACTAACTTGTGCTAACTGTGTTAACGTTTTAAGGGCCAGATTGTGAGTGGAGCGTAAAATATTGCTTACACGAGTGCAATATTGGCGCTCCACTCAGTAATACCAGCACATGCAAATGTAAAGCGCAATGTGAACGCTGGTGCAGTGTTATGTAGAACAAATATAAGCTGTGAAGCTGCAGCATCACTAACCGATAACTGTGAGGGGGTAAAATAAGACTTTGAAGACAGCTGCAGACACAGGACAGAATGAGTATAACCGTTCTGTGGTAGTTGTACTCAGCAGTCATTGGATCGTGTTAGCACAGCCGCCTGCTTATGGGTGATGTTTATATACTGCAGGGTCTGACCATCGTGTTAGCACAGCCGCCCGCTTATGGGTGATGTTTATATACTGCAGGGTCTGACCATCGTGTTAGCACAGCCGCCCGCTTATGGGTGATGTTTATATACTGCAGGGTCTGACCATCGTGTTAGCACAGCCGCCCGCTTATGGGTGATGTTTATATACTGCAGGGTCTGACCATCGTGTTAGCACAGCCGCCCGCTTATGGGTGATGTTTATATACTGCAGGGTCTGACCATCGTGTTAGCACAGCCGCCCGCTTATGGGTGATGTTTATATACTGCAGGGTCTGACCATCGTGTTAGCACAGCCGCCCGCTTATGGGTGATGTTTATATACTGCAGGGTCTGACCATCGTGTTAGCACAGCCGCCCCCTTATGGGTGATGTTTATATACTGCAGGGTCTGACCATCGTGTTAGCACAGCCGCCCGCTTATGGGTGATGTTTATATACTGCAGGGTCTGACCATCGTGTTAGCACAGCCGCCCGCTTATGGGTGATGTTTATATACTGCAGGGTCTGACCATCGTGTTAGCACAGCCGCCCGCTTATGGGTGATGTTTATATACTGCAGGGTCTGACCATCGTGTTAGCACAGCCGCCCGCTTATGGGTGATGTTTATATACTGCAGGGTCTGACCATCGTGTTAGCACAGCCGCCCGCTTATGGGTGATGTTTATATACTGCAGGGTCTGACCATCGTGTTAGCACAGCCGCCCGCTTATGGGTGATGTTTATATACTGCAGGGTCTGACCATCGTGTTAGCACAGCCGCCCGCTTATGGGTGATGTTTATATACTGCAGGGTCTGACCATCGTGTTAGCACAGCCGCCCCCTTATGGGTGATGTTTATATACTGCAGGGTCTGACCATCGTGTTAGCACAGCCGCCCGCTTATGGGTGATGTTTATATACTGCAGGGTCTGACCATCGTGTTAGCACAGCCGCCCCCTTATGGGTGATGTTTATATACTGCAGGGTCTGACCATCGTGTTAGCACAGCCGCCCGCTTATGGGTGATGTTTATATACTGCAGGGTCTGACCATCGTGTTAGCACAGCCGCCCCCTTATGGGTGATGTTTATATACTGCAGGGTCTGACCATCGTGTTAGCACAGCCGCCCGCTTATGGGTGATGTTTATATACTGCAGGGCCTGACCATCGTGTTAGCACAGCCGCCCCCTTATGGGTGATGTTTATATACTGCAGGGTCTGACCATCGTGTTAGCACAGCCGCCCGCTTATGGGTGATGTTTATATACTGCAGGGTCTGACCATCGTGTTAGCACAGCCGCCCCCTTATGGGTGATGTTTATATACTGCAGGGTCTGACCATCGTGTTAGCACAGCCGCCCGCTTATGGGTGATGTTTATATACTGCAGGGTCTGACCATCGTGTTAGCACAGCCGCCCGCTTATGGGTGATGTTTATATACTGCAGGGTCTGACCATCGTGTTAGCACAGCCGCCCGCTTATGGGTGATGTTTATATACTGCAGGGTCTGACCATCGTGTTAGCACAGCCGCCCGCTTATGGGTGATGTTTATATACTGCAGGGTCTGACCATCGTGTTAGCACAGCCCCGCCCCCTTATGGGTGATGTTTATATACTGCAGGGTCTGACCATCGTGTTAGCACAGCCGCCCCCTTATGGGTGATGTTTATATACTGCAGGGTCTGACCATCGTGTTAGCACAGCCGCCCGCTTATGGGTGATGTTTATATACTGCAGGGTCTGACCATCGTGTTAGCACAGCCGCCCCCTTATGGGTGATGTTTATATACTGCAGGGTCTGACCATCGTCTTAGCACAGCCGCCCCCCTTATCGGTGATGTTTATATACTGCAGGGTCTGACCATCGTCTTAGCACAGCCGCCCCCTTATGGGTGATGTTTATATACTGCAGGGTCTGACCATTGTCTTAGCACAGCCGCCCCCTTATCGGTGATGTTTATATACTGCAGGGTCTGACCATCGTGTTAGCACAGCCGCCCGCTTATGGGTGATGGTTTATATACTGCAGGGCCTGACCATTCCCAGCGCACAGCTCCTGAAATGTTATTTCCGTCTACTGAAGTTTTAGATTATATGTAATAAAAATCCATTGAAGGGAAATGAAACTCAAATGTTTTTTTCTTCTTTCATAATTCAGATATAACATACACTTGTAATTAACTTGTACTTATATTATCACATTGACTTCATTCTCTTGGTATCCTTTGCTGAAGGAACAGCCAATCACTACTGGGAGCTAGCTGCGTATATGTCTCGTCATTGGCTCATCTGACCAGCTAGCTCCCAGTAGTGCATTGCTGCTCTTTCAGCAAAGGATACCAAGAGAATGACGTAAAGTTGATAATAGAAGTACATTAAACGTTGTGTAAAGTTGAATGTTCTGTCCGAATCCTAAAGAAATGTTGGGTTTCATCATGTCCTGCATATAGGAGGCTTCTGAGTTTTCTATGAATGTTTGAGCCATGATATAATGATAATGTTATGGTTGTATGTAATAAATAAGTCCTGTTCTTTCTTGTACAGTTCTGTGCCTTTGTATGATATTGGTGGTGTTAATAAAGCTAGTGATGCGATTATGACACAGGTTTTCTTTTTGCGCAGATTACTTGGCAAATCATGGTCGTCTCAGCGAATCGGAGGCCAGGAGAAAGTTCTGGCAGATTCTATCAGCTGTGGAGTATTGTCATAGTCGGAAAATTGTGCACCGAGATCTGAAAGCTGAAAACCTCTTGTTGGACAATCACATGAACATCAAGATAGCAGGTAACGTGCACATATGCCTATAGTATGTAACTGTAGTACTAATGTCGCTGTCTGCGCTTTATAGCTGGAGAATACTGGGAAATCGTAATATGTAACGAAGGCAGCTGAGAAACGCCCCAATAATATGCGCATATGTTTCACTTGTGTCATAAACGTTCCTACAGACAAATATCCCATATAAATACACGGGCGGATACACCTTTACATTGGACTACGTTCTCTCAATATCAGAGAGCCGTTATAGCACAGACCTCAGAGTGACTAGTGACCCTAAATATCTTCCCTAATGGTGCTCTCTGGAATGTGACACCTTTCACGGTGTATGTGTTACGGCTAATATAGATATTAATGTAATACAGGTGCAGGTTGCTTTCTATACGTTCATTGTGAGACGTCTGCACCCAGCTCAGGGTAAAGCTGCGTATAACAAATAACTGCAGTGTGATCTCAGAATAATACAGCTTCACCCTTTTTTCATCAAATTTGCTTTGTTCTCTTGGTATTCTTAGTTGAAAGCTAAAGCTAGGTAGGCTCATATGCTAATTTCTTTGTGTTCACACCTGTGGAGTTACTTATGAGAGGGCACTAATTGGCTAAAATTCAAGTCTGTCAAAAGCACTGAGATAAGTGTTAGCAATCTTCCTGCAAGGTCATGCAACGCCCCATAGTGTCTAGTGTGGCTCTTACAGTGAGAGCTTTCTGCCTGGTGTGTTGCTGCGGTCACCGGCTGTGTTGCTGCGGTCACCGGCTGTGTTGCTGCGGTCACCGGCTGTGTTGCTGCGGTCACCGGCTGTGTTGCTGCGGTCACCGGCGGTGTTGCTGCGGTCACCGGCGGTGTTGCTGCGGTCACCGGCGGTGTTGCTGCGGTCATCGGCTGTGTTGCTGCAGTCATCAGGTTTAGACACTGACATACATTGCGTTGTATAACAGATGCATAAAGTTGTCTCTCAGGTATTAAACTTGTATATAAATTATGTTTGTGTCTAACATAACCTCTGTAAGACAGGGGGCTTCCTGTGAGGAAATAGTTACAAATCCTAACCTATTAGTCTAAAGAGGATCACATGCCTGAATGGCTAGAGGCCTGTTCTTAACGCTTCCCACGTTTGCTGTTTGCTCAAATCAAAATACTTTGCAGAGTTGCCCTCTAGGTAGGCAGCTGGGATTGTATGTGCGTAAGCGCGCTGGCCTATGGTGTGTGACAGTGTGATACTGTGTGTTTTGCTCACACACGTGCATTACTGACCGATGGCAAACTTCTTTTGAAGTCATAGGAGCATCCTGAACATTACAAAAGGCTGTTATATCCCGTGACAAAACAAGTGATTAGAAGCATGTATAGCCGATGTCTGTCCAACTGAGCCAGCAGAGGCCTGATGTGTATTGTATTATGTGTATATACAGAGAGATAGGCAAAATCATTTCATAGGTGCCATTAATAAAGGCAAAGGCAGTACAGCTCCCTGGTCTGAAGTCTAATAGTCTTGCATGTCTATGTAGTGTTTTATATATCGCGTATGGTAATCTGCATATATGTACACCCCCCCCAGATGCAGAGAAACAAGAAAACTATTTACCTTGTAAAGTTACAGTCTAAAACATTACATTAATATGTAGTGGTTTTTTCCTTCTTAAAGGACCAGTCAACACAGTAGATTTGCATAATCAACAAGTGCAAGATAACAAGACAATGCAATAGCACTTAGTCTGAACTTCAAATAAGTAGTAGGTTTTTTTTCTGACAATTTTAAAAGTTATGTCTTTTTCCACTCCCCCTGTACCATGTGATAGCCATCAGCCAATCACAAATGCATACACGTACCATGTGACAGCCATCAGCCATTCACAAATGCATACACACTTATTCTTGCACAAGCTCAGTAAGAGCTGGTGACTCAAAAGGTTTAAATATAAAAAGACTGTGCACGTTTAGTTAAGCTGTTTAAAATGGCATGCTCTATCTGAATAATGATTTTGATTGTGTGTCCCTTTAATATGAGTAGAGTCCACGGCTTCATTCCTTACTTGTGGGAATACAGAACCCGGCCACCAGGAGGATGCAAAGACACCCCAGCCAAAGGCTTAAATACCTCCCCCACTTCCCTCATATCCCAGTCATTCTTTGCCTATCGTCACAGGAGGTTGGCAGTGAAGTGTCAGAAGATACGGAGTAGTTCCTTTATGGAGGGTTATTATGTTCCACTTGCCTTGATAAAGTAATTTTATCTAAGAAAGCCAATATGTTTAGTACCATTGAGCTATCCACCTCTGAGAAGTCTCCGTCCCGTGAGGTGCGTTCCCTGCTATCATCTCCTATTACACATGCAGCTTCCCATTGCACTGCTAATCCTCCTTCTGGAGGGGCCCTCTTACCGCCAAACTTTACTGAAGCTACAGCTACAAACAGCAGTGTCTGCGGCCTTCATTGCTTTTCCTTGCCCCGCTAAGCGTAAGTGAAAGGTCAAATATTGCTATCCTTCCCAGGGGTCATCTACTAACTTATTGGATTTATTTGATACAAGATTATCTGATGATGAAGACGCCTCTGATACTTTTGAGGATGCTCTTTCTGGGTCGGCATCTGCTGCCTCTAAACCTCCAGCTGCGGAGGAACCAGACTTTATATTTTGATTTGAATAGAACCAAAATTACCTGAGGAACCCTGTATTCCTAAACTAGATAAGGTCTGCAAGGACAGGGTTTTACCACAAACTTTCCCGGTTCCTGTAAAGATGGCAAAAAATATTATTAAGAATGAATGGGAAAGATTTGGTTCTTCCTTTTCCCCTTCTTTTTCCTTTGTTATTCCCGGTTCCGGATTAGAGTTGTGATGTTCCATCCCTAAGCTGGATGGTGCTATCTCTACGCTTGCTAAACGCACTACTTTCCCGCTTGGGGATAGTTCCTCGTTTAAAGAGCCCATGGATAAGAAGCTAGAAACTCTGTTGAGAAAGATGTTTAAGCACACAGGATATTTGTTTCAACTGGCAGTTGTGGTTGCTGCGGTGGCTGGAGCCGCTACCTATTGTTGCTACTCTTTATCTGAGTTGATCGAGGTGGAGGGTCCCCTTTACACGATCCAGGAAAGAATTAAGGACTTAAGGGTGGCTAATTCTTTTATTTGTGATGCAAATATGCAGATTATTCGCCTGAATGCCAAGACGTCAGGTTTTCCAGTGCTAGTTCGTAGGGCACTCTGGCTGAAGTCTTGGTCTGCGGACATGATTTCAAAATCAAGACTTCTTTCTCTGCCATTTAAGGGGAAGATTCTTTTTGGTCCAGGCCTGGACTCAATCATATCCACCGTCACTGGAGGCAAGGGTGCATTTTTACCGCAGGATAAGAAGAACAAAGCTACGGGACAAGGTCCTAATGTTCGTCCCTTTCGTTTGGATAAATCGCAACGGCAGCAGCCCTCTGCGAAGCCTGATCAGCCCAAGGGAACTTGGAAACTGACTCCGTCTTGGAATAAATCCAAGCAGAACAAGAAGCCCGCCGAGTCAAAGTCTGCATGATGGGGTGGCCCCGATCTGTCTCTGGATTGTGTGGGGGGCAGACTATCTCTCTTTTTTTAAAGGCTTGGCTAGGGGACGTGCAAGATCCTTGGGTCTTGGAGGTCATCGCTCAGGGGTACAGGATAGGTTTCAGATCTCATCCACCCAGAGGCAGATTCCTCTTGTCAAACCTGTCTTCAAGGCCAGAAAAACAAGAGGCCTTTCTAGGGTGTGTGAGGGATCTCTCCTCCCTGGGAATAATTGTACCGGTACCTCTAGCAGAAAGAGATCTGGGATACTACTCAAACCTTTTTGTGGTCCCAAAGAAGGAGGGAACTTTACACCCGATTCTGGACCTAAAGTGCTTAAACAAGTTCCTGTCGGTCCCAAAATGGAGACGATAAGGTCCATTCTGCCCTTAGTCCAGGAAGGACAGTTCATGACTACGATAGACATGAAGGATGCTTACCTTCACGTTCCAGTCCACAAGGAACACTTCAAGTTCCTGAGATTTGCGTTCCTGGACCAGCACTTCCAGTTTGTTGCACTTCCATTTGGTCTAGCTACTGCCCCAAGAGTCATTACATAGGTTCTGGAGGCTCTCCATGCAGTGGCGAGAACCAGAGGGATAGCAGTGGCGCCATACGTAGATGACATCCTGGTTCAGGCACCATCCTGTCGGCTAGCAGAGGACCATTCAAAAGCTCTTCTATTTTTTCTTCGATCTCATGGATGGAAGATAAACTTAGAAAAGAGTTCTCTTGTTTCTAGTTCCAAGGTGTAATTCCTGGGTACGATAATAGACTCCATATCCATGAGGATAATTCTTACAAACCAGAGACGTTACAAGCTAACTTCCAATTGTCTTGCCCTACAGACCTCCTTAAGGCCCTCTGTGGTCCGGTGTATCGAGGTAATTGGGCTCATGGTGTCCAGCATAGACTTCATTCCATTTGCCAGATTCCATCTCAGGCCTCTTCAGCTGTGCATGCCGAGTCAGTGGAACGGCGACCACTCAGATCTGTCATAACAGATTTCTCTGGACAACCGTTCGAGAGAATCGCTTTCTTGGTGGCTCTGTCCAGATCACCTGTCCCAAGGGACATCCTTCTTGAGACCATCATGGGAGATTGTGACTACGGACGCAAGTCTATCAGAATGGGGAGCTGTTTTGAGGGTGCCAGGAAGGCCTGTGGACTCGAGACTAATCTCTCCTTCCGATCAACATTTTGGAACTTCGAGTGATCTTCAATGCTCTGAAGGCTTGGCCTCTTTTGGGTTTGTCCAAGTTTATCAGATTCCAATCAGACAACCTAACCTCGGTGGATTACATCAACTAAAGGGGGGGGAACAAGGAGCTCCATAGCAATGAGGGAAGTATCTAAGATTCTGGAATAGGCGGAGGCCCACAAATGCTCGCTATCGGCGATCCACATTCGGGGTGTGGACAGCTGGGAAGCGGATTTCCTCAGCAGACAATTATTTCGTCCGGGGAATGGTCTCTCCATCCCGAGGTGCTTGCGGAGATTTGCAAAAGATGGGGGACAATGGAGATAGATCTCATGGTGTCCCGACTCAATACCATGCTACCCAGATACAGGTCGCGGTCCAGGGATCCTCAGGCAGCGCTGATAGATGCATTAGCAGTGCCTTTGAAGTTTAGTCTATTTTACATTTTTCCACCTTTACCACTTCTCCCTCGTGTAGTGGCCCGCATCAAGTAGGAGCAAGCTTCTGCAATACTAATTGCTCCATCGTGGCCGCGGACCTGGTGGGGATGTCTTCATCTCCTACATGGAGATTACCTTGTCACAGGGATCTGCCTGAACAGGGTCCTTTTGCTCATCAAAATCTAGATTCTTTGAGGCTGACTGCGTGGAGATTGAACGCTTAGTCCTATCCAAGAGAGGTTTTTCTGAGAGAGTGATTGATACTGTCATTCAAGCTTGAAAGCCGGTCACTCGTCTCATCTATCATAAGGTGTGGAGGACCTACTTATTCTGGTGTGAAGAGCGTGGATTCACCTGACATAAGAATCTCAAAACAATGATAGTGATCACAGCGCCAATCGGCCTAAGGATAATTGCACACTCACACTGAAAAGGATTGAATAAATTTATTTTACAAATAGGTACTAATAAAATCAATATTGATCTGGACAAGAATAAAATAGCATAAAATTTATAAACATAAAGATCTATTATTTAAAATAAACACACAAAAAAATAAATATCACAAGTTAAATAATCCCAAGATGGGGGCAAACAATCCGGAAATAGAGTGGACTAATACGTCTACTCCGTTGACAACAGTTGTGTTGCAATAAGGGTCTAATCTAAATAGGGGTGTAGCCTAGTGTTTCTGACCGTGGGTGAGCAAGGACTAAAACCACTAGACTGATAAACCCTTAAAGGAGGCAGAAAAGCGTTAATGGCACCGTTTAGGGCCTAAGCTTGGTAAGTAAAGTGCAGAAAATAAAGCACGATAAATGTCAATGGGATTATGGATCCATATCCAAGGGTCAGCTCCAGTAAAGATCCTACAATCGGAGTGCTTGACATCAGCCGCACTCAAATTAAGGTCTATGAACTAACCCCTGTTACAGGGATATCTGGCTAACCAGTATATGTTAGTATGACATAAAATATTGAACAATAGAAAATAGACGCCTCGGTGATCAATACATGGATTACTACAATCAGTACAGCATTCTAAATGAACGAAATACAAAAATACAGAGAGAACGGTGTGGACAACACAACTAGTGCTAATTCCCCAGACCGTGTACAATGGTAAATCAAACTTTAAAAAGAAGAATGACTTTTCAACAAAAGATAACAATAAATTTCACAGTGCTAATGTGCGGAAGATATCAATGAAAATACACATGTGATCAACGTTTGTGCGAACAACGTTTGTGCCAAAGATGGGAAACAGGACAATAGTAAAAAATGGGGATAAAAATAAAAATAATAAATTATATATATAGGTGATGTGTCGTGTAGTGTCTTTGAAAACAAATCTCTGTGAACTCCTGTTGGGACAAAGGGAAAAAAGAAAAGAAAAAACTGTCGACAAAAAATAGAAAATATGTGAAACACAGTGAAAAATTGACTGAGTGAGGAAAAATAAAATTGAAAAATATAAAAATATAAAAATAGAACTAATAAATGTCAATGCACCAATCAGGTTAGTGAAAAAACCCCAGTCTATTACAGACTACAGTCTATTGGAAAAGTTCCATTATAGAAGTTTATCCGTTGAAGAAATAGTAGTAGCTGGAAAAAAAAAGGAGTTATCCGGGAAATCCTTTGAACAATCCGGCTGTGAAAGTATCGTTGATTCCTAAAAACAGAAATAAAACATAGTGTGGCAAAGTTTTCTAAAATGAGAATAATCAGAAAGATGCTTACCAATGTGTAGTCTACGCGTTTCGGTCCCCACAGGACCTTTATGAGTCTTGATAAAGGTCCTGTGGGGACCGAAACGCGTAGACTACACATTGGTAAGCATCTTTCTGATTATTCTCATTTTAGAAAACTTTGCCACACTATGTTTTATTTCTGTTTTTAGGAATCAACGATACTTTCACAGCCGGATTGTTCAAAGGATTTCCCGGATAACTCCTTTTTTTTTCCAGCTACTACTATTTCTTCAACGGATAAACTTCTATAATGGAACTTTTCCAATAGACTGTAGTCTGTAATAGACTGGGGTTTTTTCACTAACCTGATTGGTGCATTGACATTTATTAGTTCTATTTTTATATTTTTATATTTTTCAATTTTATTTTTCCTCACTCAGTCAATTTTTCACTGTGTTTCACATATTTTCTATTTTTTGTCGACAGTTTTTTCTTTTCTTTTTTCCCTTTGTCCCAACAGGAGTTCACAGAGATTTGTTTTCAAAGACACTACACGACACATCACCTATATATATAATTTATTATTTTTATTTTTATCCCCATTTTTTACTATTGTCCTGTTTCCCATCTTTGGCACAAACGTTGTTCGCACAAACGTTGATCACATGTGTATTTTCATTGATATCTTCCGCACATTAGCACTGTGAAATTTATTGTTATCTTTTGTTGAAAAGTCATTCTTCTTTTTAAAGTTTGATTTACCATTGTACACGGTCTGGGGAATTAGCACTAGTTGTGTTGTCCACACCGTTCTCTCTGTATTTTTGTATTTCGTTCATTTAGAATGCTGTACTGATTGTAGTAATCCATGTATTGATCACCGAGGCGTCTATTTTCTATTGTTCAATATTTTATGTCATACTAACATATACTGGTTAGCCAGATATCCCTGTAACAGGGGTTAGTTCATAGACCTTAATTTGAGTGCGGCTGATGTCAAGCACTCTGATTGTAGGATCTTTACTGGAGCTGACCCTTGGATATGGATCCATAATCCCATTGACATTTATCGTGCTTTATTTTCTGCACTTTACTTACCAAGCTTAGGCCCTAAACGGTGCCATTAACGCTTTTCTGCCTCCTTTAAGGGTTTATCAGTCTAGTGGTTTTAGTCCTTGCTCACCCACGGTCAGAAACACTAGGCTACACCCCTATTTAGATTAGACCCTTATTGCAACACAACTGTTGTCAACGGAGTAGACGTATTAGTCCACTCTATTTCCGGATTGTTTGCCCCCATCTTGGGATTATTTAACTTGTGATATTTATTTTTTTGTGTGTTTATTTTAAATAATAGATCTTTATGTTTATAAATTTTATGCTATTTTATTCTTGTCCAGATCAATATTGATTTTATTAGTACCTATTTGTAAAATAAATTTATTCAATCCTTTTCAGTGTGAGTGTGCAATTATCCTTAGGCCGATTGGCGCTGTGATCACTATCATTGTTTTGAGATTCTTTTCCTTTAGGGGATTGGTTAGGCCCCCTTTTGTGTTTCACAGCTTAGGATATATCTCAGCGCTGATATATCAAAACATTTTTTTCACCTGACATAAGGTCAAGTTTTCCAAGATTCTTTCCTTTCTCCAGGATGGTATGGAGAAGGGCCTTTCTGCTAGTTCCCTAAAAAGGACAGATTTCGGCTCTATCTGTGTTATTGCACAAGAGGCTCGCTGAGCTTCCTGATGTTCAGTCTTTTGTTCAGGCTCTGTCCAGAATCAGGCCTATGTTTAGACCTCTGGCTCCTCCTTGGAGTTTAAATTTAGTTCTTAAAGTTTAGTGCAGGGCTCCGTTTGAGCCTATGCATTCAGTTGACATAAAATTACTGTCTTGGAAGGTTCTTTTTCTACTGGCTATTGCTTCGGCCCGCAGAGTCTCTGAGATGGCGGCCTTGCAATGTGAGCCTCCTTACCTAGTTTTTCATGCTGATAAGGCTGTGTGGGTTGGGTTTTCTTCCTACGGTCTTTTCTGATCGTAACATTAATCAGGAGATTGTGGTTCCTTCCGTGTGCCTTAATCCTTCTTCGAAGGAACGGTTATTTCATAATTTTGGATGTGATTCAGGCTTTGAAATTTTATCTTTAAGCTATGAAGGATTTTAAACAGACTTCTTCCTTGTTTGTTGTCTATTCTGGGAAGCGTAGAGGGCAGAAGGCCTCTTCCACTTCCTTATCTTTTTGTTTGAGGAGCATTATTCGCTTAGCATATGAGACCGCGGGACATAAGCCTCCTCAGAGTATTACAGCTCATTCAACTAGAGCTGTGGATTCATCTTGGGCCTTCAAGAATGAGGCCTCTATTGAGCAGATTTGTAGGGCGGCTACTTGGTCCTCCTTACATACTTTTACAAAGTTTTACAAATTTGACGTTTTTGCTTCGGCTGAAGCAGCTTTTGGAAGAAAGGTTTTGCAGGCTGTGGTGCCCTCAGAATAGGGTCCGCCTCTCTTTTACCCTCCCATTTTCATTGTGTCCTCATATTAAGAAGGAAAACATAAATTATGCTTACCAGATATATTTCTCTCGCGCTCTCTCTCGCGCTCTCGCTCTTGCTCTCTTTCTCTCTTGCTCTCTCTCGCTCTTTCTTTCGCTCGCTCGCTCGCTCTCTTTCTCTCTCTCTCTCTCTCTCTCTCTCTCTCTCTCTCGCTCTTTTTCTCTCTCTCTCTCTCTTTCTTTCTCTCTCGCGCTCTCGCGCTCTCTTTCTCTCTCACTCTCTCTTTCTCGCTCTATCTTTCTTGCTCTTTCTTTCTCTCGCTCTCTTGTTCGCTCTCGCTCTCTTTCTTTCTCTCTCTCTCTCTCTCTCTCTCTCTCTCTCTCGCTTTCTTTCACTCTCTCTCGCTCTCTTTCTTGCTCTCTCGCTCTCTTTCTTGCTCTCTCACTCTCTTTCTTGCTCTCTCTCTCTCTCTCTTTCTCTTTCTTTCTTTCTCTTGTGCTTTCTCTCTCTCTTGTGCTCACGCTCTCTTGTGCTCTCTCTCTCTCTCTCTCTCTCTCTTGTGTGCTCTCTCTCTCTTGTGTGCTCTCTCTCTCTCTTGTGCTCTCTCTCTCTCTCTCTCTTGTGCTCTCTCTCTCTCTCTCTCTTGTGCTCTCTCTCTCTCTCTCTCTTGTGCGCTCTCTCTCTCTCTCTCTTGTGCGCTCTCTCTCTCTCTCTCTTGTGCTCTCTCTCTCTCGCTCTTTCTCGCTCTCTTTTTTGCTCTCTCTCTTTTGCTCATTACAGGTAGACGTGTACAGGAACATTCCTTGTGTGTGAGAGCACAGTGACTGAGGAATGCAGGTTATCTAATGAATTAACTTGATGTTCATCAGTGACGCACTAAGTATGGATTGAAAGGGCTGAAGAGTTCTTTTAATTGATTTTTTTTTTGACCGGTAAACGTTTATTTCTGATATTATAGTGGTGCTTACTTACTAAATGTGCCCTACCGTATGGTGCGTACTTACTAAATGTGCCCTACCGTATGGGGCTTACTTACTAAATGTGCCCTACTGTATGGTACTTACTTACTAAATGTGCCCTACCGTATGGTGCGTACTTACTAAATGTACCCTACTGTATGGTGCGTTCTTACAAAATGTGCCTTACTGTATGGTACGTACTTACTAAATGTGCCCTACTGTATGTTACGTACTTACTAAATGTGTCCTACTGTATGTTACTTACTTACTAAATGTGCCCTACTGTATGGTACTTACTAAATGTGCCATACCGTATGGGGCTTACTTACTAAATTTGCCTTACTGTATGGTGCGTTCTTTCTAAATGTGCCTTACTGTATGGTGCGTTCTTACTAAATGTGCCCTACTGTATGGTGCGTTCTTACTAAATGTGCCTTACTGTATGGTGCGTTCTTACTAAATGTGCCCTACTGTATGGTGCGTTCTTACTAAATGTGCCCTACTGTATGGTGCGTTCTTACTAAATGTGCCTTACTGTATGGTGCGTTCTTACTAAATGTGCCTTACTGTATGGTGCGTTCTTACTAAATGTGCCTTACTGTATGGTGCGTTCTTACTAAATGTGCCTTACTGTATGGTGCGTTCTTACTAAATGTGCCTTACTGTATGGTGCGTACTTACTAAATGTGCCTTACCGTATGGTGCGTACTTACTAAATGTGCCTTACCGTATGGTGCGTACTTACTAAATGTGCCTTACCTTATGGTGCGTACTTACTAAATGTGCCCTACTGTGAGTAAAAGTGAGTTTAGAAACAAACAAGTCATTTGCAGTGGAAATCCATTAGGTCTCTCATGTCTCAGCTGTCCCTAAGTTATTCTTTGCAGCTGATTCACTAGAGCTACCCCTTGTGCCAGTGTCTGTGCCAGTTTCTGTACCAGTATCTGTGCCAGTATGTTCTCCAGTGTCTGTATCTGTGCCAGTGTCCTTGCCAGTATTCGTGCCAGTGTCCATACCTTACAGGAATTTAGTTAAATAAATAACCAGATGTTGTTTTTCTTTAGAGAAGGCTGACATCTGCACAAGTAATTTCCCAGTTTACAGCCATACTCAGCCCTGCAGTACACAGCTGCACGTACAGTCTGGGAGAGTAGACCAAGGTAAAGGGACTGTTTTCCTTCTCCTGCCCCCCCCCCCATCCACTCCCCATAGCCGGCTTTATCTATCTGATGGACAGCAAGCTCAGCATTGACGTCAAGCTTAGCTCATTAACATTCAGGGCATGAAATGGGTCAGCTCTGACAATTAGCTGTCCCACTCACTCTCTCTCTCTTCTACCTTCCCTTTATCAGAAGCATCTTCCCCCCAGATTCACATTTCCATAATCACAAAGGGGACATGTACAGTGCGCAGTCTGCTGGTAATGAGGTGTCTGATTAACCCTATCTGCACTGCCTCGCTCAGCCGTAGTGTTATAGATATGGGCTGATCAGCACAATGTCCCTGTGTCAAACCAACATGCCCTTTTTATTTGTGGTGCATTATTGCCAAGTGTAAATGTTGCTCTTTTATAATCACAATAGAAATATTTTACTCCTTCTACAAAGGCAGCAGTTCCTAAATCAGACATTTATGTCCCTTTAACCATTAACAATCCTGTGTGTGTGTGTTTGTGTGTATGTGTGTGTGTAGTTATATATATATATATTCATTACATGATTTGTTGTCATTTTATAGTATTAACAGGGGTTTTGTACTAAGGTAGGATATTTTACAAATTGATTGTTTGCCTCTTGTAGCAAACAGATCTTCTAATGCTGAATAAACCTTTTCTTCGAGTTCCAATAGAAGTTTAAACTCCTTTTTTTCATGTAAAATGAAAGATAATTTATTTGAGGTTTTTGCCAGTAATGTCACTTTTTGAGAGTTTTCTCATTTATATATTGTACTATTATCTATGACAAGGCAGAGGGCAGGTGCTACATGTCACATTTGTATAATTACTGTTTCTGCTAATTCTTTTGCCTTGTGTTTGTCTGGAGTGAAATGTATCATGTCTGTGATGTGAAACAGAATCAGTTAGCACCTCCCTATAACAAGGGCGTGTAACTTGTATCCAATCAGAGACAAATTCTTCAGTACTTTGATTAACTCAGTGGCTCCACCTTGAGGTTGGTTCTAAATTTTTCCATTGCTGCGAAAATATAGGTGCCCTTGTAGCCCCCAGAAAAGTGTCCCTTTTTACCTTCCCATCTGTATGTTAGTGTACACTATACCTGCACTGGTTTCCCACAGTTAGTCTAAGCTTTTCTACTTTATGGCTCTTTCTAATGTCACCCCAAAATATGCCCCATCACTGCTCATGGGGTTAGTCAGTGGGGTGACTATGGGGTAGAGTTATTAGCCAGTGGGGTGACTCTGGGATAAGAGTTATTAGTGGGGTGACTATAGGGGAGAGTTATTAGTAAGTGGGGTGATGGGTGGGAGAGTTATTAGTCACTGGGGGGCTATAGGGCAGATTTATTAGTCAGTGGGGTCACTGGGGGCAGAGTTATTTATTTATTAGTGGGGTGATTGGTGTGAGAGTTATTAGTCAGTGGGGTGGCAAGGGGGAGATTTATTAGTCAGAGGGGTTGCTGGGGGAGGGAGAGTTATTAGTCAGTGGGCTGACTGGGAAAGGGAGAGTTATTAGTAAGTGGGGTGACTGGGGGAAGGATAGGTATTAGTCACTTGGGTGGCTTTGGGCGAGAGTTATTAGTCAGTGAGGTGACTATGGCCGAGAGTTATTAGTCAGTGGGGTGGCTATGGTCGAGAGTTATTAGTCAGTGGGGTGGCTATGGGGAGAGAGTTATTAGTCAGTGGGGTGGATATGGGGGTAGAGTTATTAGTCAGTGGGGTGGCTATGGGGGGAGAGTTATTAGTCAGTGGGGTGGCTATGGGGGAGGGTTATTAGTCAGTGGGGTGGCTATGGGGGGAGAGTTATTAGTCAGTGGGGTGGCTATGGGGGGAGAGTTATTAGTCAGTGGGGTGGCTATGGGGGGAGAGTTATTAGTCAGTGGGGTGGCTATGGGGGGAGAGTTATTAGTCAGTGGGGTGGCTATGGGGGGAGAGTTATTAGTCAGTGGGGTGGCTATGGGGGGAGAGTTATTAGTCAGTGGGGTGGCTATGGGGGGAGAGTTATCAGTCAGTGGGATGGCTATGGGGGGAGAGTTATTAGTCAGTGGGGTGGCTATGGGGGGAGAGTTATTAGGCTATGGTTCAGAGTTATTAGTCAGTGGGGTGGCTATGGGGGGAGAGTTATTAGTCAGTGGGGTGGCTATGGTCGAGACGAGAGCTATTAGTCAGTGGGGTGGCTATGGGGGGAGAGTTATTAGGCTATGGTTCAGAGTTATTAGTCAGTGGGGTGGCTATGGGGGGAGAGTTAATAGTCAGTGAGGTGACTATGGGCAAGAGTTAATAGTCAGTGGGGTGGCTATGGGGGGAGAGTTATTAGTCAGTGGGGTGACTTTGGCTGAGAGTTATTAGGCTATGGATTAGTCATTGAGGTGGCTATGGGGGGAGAGTTATTAGTCAGTGGGGTGGCTATGGGTGGAGAGTTATTAGTCAGTGGGGTGACTATGGCCGAGAGTTATTAGGCTATGGTCAAGAGTTATTAGTGGGGTGGCTATGGGGCGAGAGTTATTAGTCAGTGGGGTGACTATGGCCGAGAGTTATTAGGCTATGGTCAAGAGTTATTAGTGGGGTGGCTATGGGGGAGAGTTATTAGTCAGTGGGGTGGCTATGGGGGAGAGTTATTAGTCAGTGGGGTGGCTATGGGGGAGAGTTATTAGTCAGTGGGGTGGCTATGGGGGAGAGTTATTAGTCAGTGGGGTGGCTATGGGGGAGAGTTATTAGTCAGTGGGGTGACTGGGGGGAGAGTTATTAGTAAGTGGGTTGACTGGGGGAAGGATAGTTATTAGTCACTGGCTATGGGCGAGAGTTAATAGTGGGGTGGCTATGGGGGAGGGTTATTAGTCAGTGGGGTGGCTATGGGGGAGAGTTATTAGCCAATGGGGTGGCAAGGAGGAGAGTTATTAGTCAGTGGGGTGACTGGGAAAGGGAGAGTTATTATTAAGTTAGGTGACTGGGGGAAGGATAGTTATTAGTCACTGGCTATGGGCGAGAGTTAATAGTGGGGTGGCTATGGGGGGAGAGTTATTAGTCAGTGGGATGGCTATGGGGGAGAGTTATTAGTCAATGGGCTGGCAAGGGGGAGAGTTATTAGTTAGTGGGCTGACTGGGGGAGAGAGAGTTATTAGTAAGTCAGTGGGGTGACTATAGGGGAGAGTTATTAGTCAGTGGGGTGGCAAGGGGGAGAGTTATTAGTAAGTAGGGTGACTGAGGGAAGGATGTTTATTAGTCAGTGGGGTGGCTATGGGTGGAGTGTTATTAGTTGGGTGAGAAGGCAAAGAGTTATTAGTCAGTGGGGTGACTGGGGGGGAGAGTTGTTATTGGGGTGGCTATGGGGGGGGGAGTGTTAGTGGGGTGAGAAGGGGATAGTAATTAGTCAGTTGGGTGGCAAGGGGAAGAGTTATTAGTGGGGTGACAAGGGGGAGTGTTATTAGTCAGTAAGGTGACTGGGGTGTTATTAGCTTCTGCTGAGAAGGGGGAGTGTTATTAGTCAGTGGATGACAAGCGAGAGAGTTGTAGTCAGTGGAGTGACTGGGGGGGGAGTGTTATTAGTCAGTGGGTTGACTGGGGGGAGTTATTAGTCATTGGGGTGAAAAGGGGGAGAGTTATTAGTCATTGGGGGAGAGTTGGCACCCATTTCAGTGGCTTGCACATACGTGCACAGTAATAGGTGACAGAGAGGAGGGACATATGTGACAGACTCCCTGACGCGTGTGATGGGAGCACTATTTGGTTATGTCTGATGTGCAGAGCTTGTTGGAAGGTGTCACAGAACGAAGCACAAACTAATGATGCATCTTTAGACTCTGAAATAAAGTTTGGCAGCTTTTTGTCCCTTTGGCTCCAGGTGCACAGTGACCTTATTCAGCTCACAGGGTCACAGGATGCAGCACAGGATATAACCGCTGAACGGCCGCTCAGTGTTTGCTTGCAGTTACTTCAGGGGTTTTTCTTTTCTTTGCATTCAGTGAAAAGATAAAAAAAGCTGCCTGTTTTATACGTGACCTGAAGTCTGAAGATAATTGTCTTATCATGTTGTCCTAGTTACTTTCTATAATAAGGTTTACTCCAGCCACAGGTCTTTGTTTTGTTTACTTCTTATCTAAAGTTTATTTCAGCTAACATTGCTCAAATTCCTGAGTTTAGTTTCAAGACATCCAATCCAAACGCACTATTTGTCTTATTTTTCTGGTACAACACTAAACTGTAAATACAACCACTTAGATACGCAGCAAAACAAAAAGCTGTGCATGGAGAAACACAACAGGAAGAGATTTTGTTTTTTTTATCATCTTGTAGTGGGGGGGGGGGGACGAGACAGTAGCTGTGTTCATTGGGGCAGTTAGGTGAAGAACTTTGTCACTGTTTGCCTAGACATGAGGCTACCAGAGGGTTATAGGATAGAAGGCCGAAACTAAACACAGAAATGAGCTAGTGTTTGTGCTTACACAGTTGTAATGAAGCTGGCAGACTGGGTGGGACAATTTCTTATCTGGCATCTGTGTGAGGCTCCTGTGCTCCCGGGTACAGTGTGTTGTACGGCTGTTCCTGACCTCCCTCTGATGTAATCACTTGGAGCAGTTACAGCTGTGTTCATGTGAGCCAGTGAACCACATGTCCTAATCTTGTGACTGCTGGCAGGTAACGGCTCACCTACCTCATGCCAGCGTTGTGCCAGCACATGCCACTTACTCATTTATTCACTATCACAATGTGTTGCACTGTACACAGTGCTGCTGCTAGTAGGTCTGATAGAATAAAAAACTAAAAACAAAAAAATATGTAAATTGATATCAAGCTGTATACCCAGCACACCCTTCTACCGCAATGCAGTGCAACATAAGCACTAAGTCATCGGCTTGGTCTTATGTTTGGTTCTGCCCTTTTTACCATAAAGTTTATTATTTTTCTACCTTACCATCTTCACTGTGGAATGTGGATGTTAAATGAGCAGCTTAGTGTGAAAGTAAAATGGTCAATTTCTTTCTAAAGGCATGGTGAGTCCACGGATCATCAATTACTGTTTGGAATATCACTCCTGGCCAGCAGAAGGAGGCAAAGAGCACCACATCAAAGCTGTTAAGTATCACTTCCCTTCACACAACCCCCAGTCATTCTCTTTGCCTTAGGTGCAAGGAGTAGGTGAAATGTTTAGGTGTCAGATTCTTCTATCAAGATTTTATTATTTTGGAAGCCTGAGCAGGTTTGCTCTGTCCTTCTCCTTCAATCTGAGTTTAGCTGTATCCATGTTAGTCTCTTCAGTAGGACTGTGGTAGCTTTAAAGCAGTTAGGAACTTGGGGAGGGGGCGGGGCGCGACACGGCGCCCACTGCGCTTTCCTGACATTTTTGCTGCCCTTCTATAGTATGCCAGAGTAGGCTTACTCTGTTTATCTTTTACTTCTCGGGACTCTGTGAGGAGCAGTTTCCTCTCATTCCTGGTGCTGTCTCCCTGTCAGACAGGCAAGGGTGCAGGTAAGTGCCGTTTTTTATTTCTTTCACAGAGATTTATGGCACTTAAGAACTTGGTCTTCATCTTACTCTGGGACAATGCATCTTCCTGTAGCAAGGATGATGTAGGCAGGTTAGAGGGCACTCTGTGGTACTGTTTAATGAGAGGTTTGTTAGTGTAAGGAACTTTACTCGTAAACGGTTATGTTTTTAACGTGTGTTGGTGGCTCAGTCAGAATCAGACTGTTTTAGGGGGTTTCTGTTAATTTTTTACTTAGGAGGTCTTGGTTAACGGAATATTTCCCTTTTCAATCTCTTTCCTTTGAGAAATGGTTTCTGGCGTTGGACCGCATAGTGACGTCACCAGGGGCGGGCTCCTTCTCCCCAGACGCAGCACGCGCTTTTGTTGGCACTCTTTCTCTTCTTGTTAGACTTCTTGTTAGACTACAAGAAAGTTCTTCATTGTGTCTGCTGCTTGTTGACCCCTGCCTGTTCCGGAGGTCGGGTAGTCACCGCAGCATAGCGCTGTGGGTAGAAGTAGAGGTGTCTAAGAGGTGTTACAAAGATTTTGAGGAAATCTATAGTGTTAAATAATATGTATTTCTAAGGTGTCCCATATAACTTGTTTTTATTGCGTGATTGACAGAAATCTTAAAGAGACAGTTACGTTTTCTGGAAATTTTAAAATAATTTTTTTTTTTATTTTTTTTTTCACGTGTGTGTGTGTATCGTTCATTGCAATATGGACTTGGAGCCTATGCCTTTGGAGGAATGCAAACTTTGTTTGAATGCCCAGGTGGAACCACCATTGCCTTTTGGTAGTTCTTGTATAGAAAGAACTTTATTGTACAAAGATAGATTGTTTGATTCTAAACCACCATTCTCTCAAGTGGATGCTGTTCAGGCTACGCCACAGGTGTCCCAAACTGTGCCATCATCTCACGCAGTGCCCTCAGCTTCCTCTCTATCCCCTGATGGGGTATTTCTGAAAGCTGAAATTGCAGTCCAGGTTTACTCAGCTGTATCTGAGGCGCTAGTAGCCATCCCTATGTTCCAAGGGAGGCGTTAGAGGAAGGTTTTGGAATCAGACAGTAAGGCATCTGATCCGTCTCAGGCTATCCAGGTTGCTCTTTCCCATAAGTCGGAAGAGGAGGATACTTCAGTAGCCTAGGAGGGTGAACTCTCAGATTCGGATAGTGTAAGTCCTGCTTCTGATGCTGAAGTGGTTTATTTCAGATTCATTTTGGGCACCTCCGTGTTTTACTAAAAGAGATTTTAGCTACCTTGGACGACTATTGTTGTCAATCCTAAAAAGTCAAGTAAATTAAATAGATACTTTGATGTTCCCAGTGCCAGACCATGCCACGGAGATTACCCAGGAATGGGAGAGGCCAGGAATACCCTTTTCCCCCTCCCCTGTCTTTAGAAAGATGTTCCCGTTCGCAGACTCCATAAAGGAGTCGTGGCAGACTGTTCCCAAAGTGGAAGGAGCGATTTCTACTTTGGCTAAGAGAACTACTATCCCTATTGAAGATAGTTGTTCCTTCAAGGATCCTATGTATAGAAAGCTGGAGGCCTTTTTAAAGAAGTATACTCGTAAAGGGTTGCAATGGCAAACCGACGGTGTGCATTGCTACAGTAACCAGTGTGGCAGCCTATTGGTTTGACGCTTTGTCTGAGTCCCTGCAAGCTGAAACTCCTTTGGAGGAAATTAAGGATAGGATAAAGGCTCTAAAGTTAGCCAATTCCTTCATCACTGACGCTTCTTTGCAGGTCATTAAGTTGGAGGCCAAAATATCTGGCTTTGCTATCTTGGCACATAGAGCCCCTATGGCTTTAATCTTGGTCTAAAGGAACTATAAAGATAAGGGGCGCCCTTGTTGAGCCGTGTGTAATATACTCAGAGTGTGTGATGTTAAATGAAAAATGTTGAGGATGGAGACACTAAAACTAATGGAGCTATACCAACTGTGATATAAATTAGTTATATATATATATATATATATATATATATATATATATATCTAAACACACATATATGTATAGAGAGTGAGTATAAGTGTGTGTGTATATGTGTGTGTGTGTGTATATATATATATATATATATCTCTAAACACACATATATGTATAGAGAGTGAGTATACGTGTGTGTATAAGTGTGTGTGTATATGTGTGTGTGTGTGTGTGTGTGTGTATATATATATATATAACACACATATATGTATAGAGAGTGAGTATAAGTTTGTGTATATGTGTGCGTGTGTATATATATATATATATATATATATATATATATATCTAAACACACATATATGTATAGAGAGTGAGTATAAGTGTGTGTGTGTGTGTATATATATATATATATATATATATATATATATATATATATATATATATATATATATATATATATATATATATATATATATATATATATATATATATATATATATTCACAGTGAATCAGAGAGAAAAAAGTGATTTTAAATTGAAATCGCTAAAAAGACTGGTAATACAGCACTCTTAAGTTTCAAAAAAACTTTAATAACACTTTTATTTATAACAGTTTAAAGTTATATTTGAGTTCTATCATCTTGATGAGTCGGCGCCCGTTGCAGTGTGATGCAAACTTTAAACTGTTATAAATGAAAGTGTTATTAAAGTTTTTTTGAAACTTAAGAGTGCTGTATTCCCAGTCTTTTTAGTGATTTCAATTTAAAATCACTTTTTTCTCTCTCTGATTCACTGTGAATAATTATTTAATGGGTCTGCACCAATATATTAATTATCAACATATACACTCTGTTCAATACTCTGCAGAAGGTGATACAGAGGCACCTTCTTGTGTTCTGTATCACCTTCTGCAGAGTATTGAACATCCACCGGAGTACAGTCTTCTGGGTGACTGTTATTGACCCCAGACCGCTCCTTCTGCACCATTAGGAGTGGTGCCTTACCAAATGTGAGTGTATCTACTTAAAGGGACACTGAACCCAAATTTTTTCTTTCGTGATTCAGATAGAGCATGAAATTTTAAGCAGCTTTCTAATTTATTCCAATTTTTCTTCATTCTCTTGCTATCTTTATTTGAAAAAGAAAGTCCAGGATCCTGGACAGCACTTGTTTATTGGTGGATGAATGTATCCACCAATCAGCAAGGACAACCCAGGTTGTTTATCAAAATGGGCCGGCATCTAAACTTGCATCCTTGCTTTTCAAATAAAAATACCAAGAGAATGAAAAACATTTGATAATAGGAGTAAATTAGAAAGTTGCTTAAAATTGCATGCTCTATCTGAATCACAAAAGGAAAAAAATTGGGTTCAGTGTCCCTTTAACCTAATACCTTCATTTGCATCCAACAATATTGGGCCATGTGGTGCTTCTGTGTTTTTATGTTGTCCTTTAAATCTTGGTCTGCTAATGTTTCTTCCAAATCTAAGCTTTCGGCAATCCTTTACAAGGGAAAGACCTTGTTCGGGCCTGCATTGGCCGAAATTATTTCCAATATCACGGGTGGTAAAGGATCTTTTCTGCCGCAGGACAAGAACAACAAGATGAAGGGACGTCAGTCTAATTTTCATTCCTTTCATAACTTCAGAGGTAAGCCTTCCCCTGCCTCTACCAAACAGGAACAGTCCAAGCCCTCTTGGAAGCCTGGTCAGTCTTGGAACAGGGGGAAGCAATCCAAGAAACCCACAGCTGAATCCAAGACAGCATCAAGGGGTTGCCCCAATCCGGGAATTTGATCTCCTTCCACGAGTCATTGCTCGAATCAAGCAGAAGAGAGCATCAGTGATTCTTATAGCTCCTGCGTGGCCTTGCAGGATCTGGTATGCAGATCTAGTAGAGATGTTGTCCCTACCTCCGTGGAGACTACCTCTCAGGAAGGACCTTCTGATTCAGGGGCCCTTCCTTCATCTGAATCTCGTTTCTTTGAAGCTGATTGTTTGGAGATTGAACGCTTGATTTTAGCCAAGCGTGGATTTGCTCAAGCGGTCATCGAGACCATGGTTCAAGCTCATAAACCTGTCACTAGGAATTGGTGTGAGTCTAAAGGATTTTCTTGGAGTAGGGTCAAGATCCCAAGGATCTTATCTTTTTTCTCCAGGAAGGCCCTTGAAAAGGGGTCCCAGAGGCAGAACTTTTTTTTTCACTTTCTGCGATTTTTAAATTAGGCAGTTACACTAAAGCACCAGTTCAATTGTAATGTGTTAGTTAACTGGAGAATAAAGCAATATTTAAAGTTTTCTAATGCATAGTGCAGTAGTTGAAAATTGCACTGCAAATTAGCTGCAGACATACTCTAAAAAAGGTGCATTGCTTATATGAACGTTTTACATTCAGAAAAAAACAGCTTTGCAGACTGTGAAAGGCTAGGGGGCGGGCTTGCAACGATCTCTGAGAGCCAGTCAGTTAATGCACTACTACTTTGCAGCGCTACTGCATATTTGACTGTTCACTTCTAACAGCATGTTGCTCTGGCGGAACTGTGATAAGGAAAACTTACACAGTGCAGTCAGAGAACAGCTCTGTTTGAAGAGAACAGCCTAATGTGGAGCAGCGCTGAAAAGTTAAATCACTAACAGTTCCAGTTTGTGTCCTGTTCTTTCTGCAGACATGCTGCATTTTCTGCAATGACATCTCAGATCACTGTATGTTCTGCCTTGGGGGAAGGGGTTATCTGTCAGTACCCTCAATGGGCAGATTTCTGCGTTATCCATTCTGCTGCACAAGCGGCGGATGTGACGGATGTACAATCCTTTTGTCAGGTGTTAAAATCATTTTCTCCTCCTTGGAGCCTTAATCTTGTTCTTAAAGTTTTGCAGCAGGTTCCGTTTGAGCCAATGCATTCCATAGATATTAAGTTGTTATCTTGGAAAGTTTTGTTTCTTACTGCTATCTCTTCTGCTCGGAGGGTTTCTGAACTCTCAGCATTGCAGTGTGATTCTCCTTATCTTGTATATCATGCTGATAAGGTGGTTCTCTGTACCAAGTTTGGTTTTCTTCCAAAGGTTGTTTCTGACAAAAATATTAATCATGAAATTGTTGTTGTTCCTTCTCTCTGTCCTAATCCTTCTTCTCATAAAGAACGTTTGTTGCACAGCTTAGACGTTGTGAGGGCTCTTAAATTCTATTTGCAGGATACGAAGGAGTTTTGTCAGTCTTCTGCATTGTTTGTTTGTTTTTCTGGTAAACGTAAGGGCCAGAAGGCTACTGCTTCTTCTTTCTTTCTGGTTGAGAAGTGTTATTCGTATGGCTTATGAGACTGCTGGACAGCAGCCTCCTGAGAGAATCACAGCTCATTCCGCTAGGGCGGTGTCCTCCTCCTGGGCCTTCAAGAATGAGGCCTCTGTGGAACAGATTTGTAGGTGGCGACTTGGTCTTCATTGCACACTTTTTCTAAATTCTAGTAGCCCCTGGTGCCTCAGTGTAGTCATTTCCATTGTAGAATTCCTTTCTGGAGAGGACGTAGACACACTGCGGAAGCAATGGAAATTCATGACTATATTTTACATTTATATTTTGTCTCCTACACCAACATGAAATGAAAGAAAAACAAACCACAATGATTTCAACATGAAAACGGTGAAAACATAACTTTTCAACAGAAGTCAAGGAACAAAGCTTGTGCTTTTAGAATATCACATTCTTGTGCAATTCTGCATAAAGAGATATTGTGCTTCAGAGATCTGTCTGCCTGTCTGTCTGCCTGTCTGTCTGCCTG
This sequence comes from Bombina bombina, assembly GCF_027579735.1. Lineage (NCBI taxonomy): Eukaryota > Metazoa > Chordata > Amphibia > Anura > Bombinatoridae > Bombina > Bombina bombina. The sequence goes on along the minus strand of NC_069506.1, from coordinate 6,628,061 downwards.
TCTGTCTGCCTGTCTGTCTGCCTGTCTGTCTGCCTGTCTGTCTGTCTGTCTGCCTGTCTGTCTGTCTGCCTGTCTGTCTGCCTGCCTGTCTGTCTGCCTGCCTGTCTGTCTGCCTGCCTGTCTGCCTGCCTGCCTGCCTGTCTGCCTGCCTGTCTGCCTGTCTGTCTGCCTGTCTTGCAGATAACAGGGAATAACTTTTATTACTAGAGTTTTTATGAAAAGTGATTATTTCCATATTGGTCAGAGACATAACACTGCCGATACTAGGGTAGTTTTTGATATTAGACCACTTTATTCAACTAGCAAGTTAAGTGCATAGTTGATACTTTTTGAAGTGTTGTCTGTTTATGCAATCTAAATCTTGCTCTGCATATCATCTGTTCCACTAAAAGGAATCACTACCTACTAAACAAAATAGTGCCAGACTATATAGCCTACGATTATAACTATGGTGGAGGTGCCCCAGTAAGTTTGCACATTTCTCGCTAGAGCTGTTAGGAAGCAGAATAGGAAGGACTACCAGACTACATGCTTGGTATGAGGAGCCGACTGAGCAGTGAGATATTGTAGCCTATTATAGTGAGAGTACAACAAAACAGAAATGATCATCAATTTATCTACTCGTTCATTATCTTACTGATTTGAATTCCTCTTTGTCTCGTGTGTTTATTGGCACAAAGTCATTTACCTTCTTCACGATCTTTAAATCCCTGTTTTGAAGTTTAGAGTTTAGCTCTGGTGGTCTGAAGGCTGATTTTAAGCAGTACGGCACAGCAGTTGACACTTGAGGCCCGATGATAAAAAAAAAGCTCACCAGCAAGGAGAAAAATCTCAACAAATCTTTGGGGGCTTTTTTTGAGCATTATTTTCTACTTTTGCCTCGGCTGAGGCTTCTTTTGAGAGAAAGAATCTGCAGGCTGTGGTACCTTCTGTTTAGGTTCCTTGTCTTTCCCACCCTTATCTGTGTCCTCTAGCTTGGGTATTGATTCCCAACAGTAATTGATGATTCCGTGGACTCACTGTGTCTTAAGAAAGAAAAGAGAGGAAATTTATGCTTACCTGATACATTTTATTTAATTCTTGACACAGTGAGTCCACGGCCCACCCTGTTTTCAGACAGTTTTTGTGTATAAACCTCAGGCACCTCTACACTTTGTGTTACTTCCTTTCTCTCCTTTTCCTTCGGTCGAATAACTGGGGGTTGGGGGAAGGGAGGTGATACTTAACAGCTTTGTTGTGGTTCTTTTTGCCTCCTCCTGCTGGCCAGGAGTGATATTCCCAATAGTAATTGATGATCCGTGAACTCAGTGTCAAGAAAGAAATACATTTAAGCATACATTTTCTTTTTATTATAGCATTTTATTTTTAATCGATATTTATTATATGATGTCATTGGCTGATGGCTGTCACATGATAGTTATATGCACACTGTCTGAGGCACCAGCTTCTACTGAGCATGTGCAAGAGATCAGTGTATACATATGAGTCTGTGATTGGGTGATGGCTGTCACATGATAGTTATATACACTCTGAGGCACCAGCTAATACTGATCATGTACAAGAGATCACAGTGTATATGTATATGAGTCTGTGATTGGCTGATGGCTGTCACATGATACAGTTATATATACACTGAGGCACCAGCTAATACTCTCTAAAGGTGAATGTATGTAGATGCTAAGCAGAGGTAAAAACCTACAGTCCCCCTCAATATGTATAAACACAAAAGGAGAGAAAAATAACTTGTAGTGGGTCTTATTAAAGCAAGTGGTGGGCAAAAGTGTCACTGAAATAGAGTAAAGGCAGACATCCAAATGTCCAAACATCATGTGGATGTGTCCAAATTAGGTATGGAGAATTAACTGAATTGCTGTACTGAAAACAAGCGTCTTCCCACACCGTACTCTCAATGGAATTGAACAGCGTTACGAAAATCCATACCAGTAAAGGCACATGACAAGAGGATGGTTCCCATAAACAATAGAACTGGAAGCAATAGACCTAAAAGTCTCAGGCACAGTACATGCTGTACTCACTGTTAAACCTCTGTGATGTGGTTCAGACGGCTGCCTCACACTTCCGTATCTCCGGAGCTCCTCTCTGGGTAATTAATCAGCCTGCTCGCCACTCGTCTTGAAGCTCTCCTGAATTCCGGTTATTGCTGGTATGGGTAACGATAACGCTGTAGGTCTGCTCTGTCTCAAGTGGGCGTACCTCTCGTGACGTAATCCGTGATCCGCTTGCACCATCCACTGCCCATTGGCTGCTGCTCCCAGAACAAGGTAGCTTCAATGCTCAATGCTGATTCTAGGATAGTGTCCAGCAAATAGTAGACATATATAGGATAAAGAATCTTGAGCAAATGCATAGAGTAAAAACCTAAATACTTTAATGATCCAAAGTTAAAAAACAATGTAGTGACATCATGGATAGATATAAGAGCGCCTAAACAACAAGCTTAAACGTTTCGGCTGTAGCCTTAGCTTGTTTCGGCCGAAACGCGTAAGCTTGTTGTTTAGGCGCTCTATCTATCCATGTTGTCACTACTTTGGTTTTTAACTTTGGATCATTAAAGTATTTAAGTTTTTACGCATTTGCTCAAGATTCTTTGTCCTATATACGACCAGCTAATACTGAGCATGTGCAAGAGGTCACATTGTATATGTATACGAGTCTGTGATTGGCTGATGGCTGTCACATGATACAGTTATATACACACTGAGGCAACGGCTAATACTGAGCATGTGCAAGAGATTACAGTGTATATGTATATGAGTCTGTAAATTAACTGATGGCTGTCACATGATACAGTTATATACACACTGAGGCACCATCTAATACTGAGCATGTGCAAGAGATTACGGTGTATATGTCTGTGATTAGCTGATGGCTGTCACATGATACAGTTATATACATACTGAGGCACCAGGTAATACCGAGCATGTGCAAGAGGTCACAGTGTATATGTATACAAGTCTGTGATTGGCTAATGGCTGTCACATGATACTGTTATATACACACTGAGGCACCATCTAATACTGAGCATGTGCAAGAGATTACAGTGTATATGTATACGAGTCTGTGATTGGCTAATGGCTGTCACATGATACTGTTATATACACACTGAGGCACCATCTAATACTGAGCATGTGCAAGAGATTACAGTGTATATGTATATGAGTCTGTGATTAACTGATGGCTGTCACATGATACTGTTATATACACACTGAGGCACCGGCTAATACTGAGCATGTGCAAGAGATCACAGTGTATATGTATATAAGTCTGATTAGCTGATGACTGTCACATGATACAGTTATATACACACTGAGGCACCATCTAATACTGAGCATGTGCAAGAGATTACAGTGTCTATGTATACAAGTCTGTGATTGGCTAATGGCTGTCACATGATACTGTTATATACACACTGAGGCACCATCTAATACTGAGCATGTGCAAGAGATTACAGTGTATATGTATACGAGTCTGTGATTGGCTAATGGCTGTCACATGATACTGTTATATACACACTGAGGCACCATCTAATACTGAGCATGTGCAAGAGATTACAGTGTATATGTATACGAGTCTGTGATTGGCTAATGGCTGTCACATGATACTGTTATATACACACTGAGGCACCAGCTAATACTGAGCATGTGCAAGAGATTACAGTGTATACGTATATGATTTTTGCTTATTTATACCAGAATAAATATTAACAAGAAATAAAATATACAGTTGATCTGAGACTAAAGAGTATGGGAATGTCACTGTATTAAATTCCCAGAAGCCTTAGCACAATTGTTATTTGTGTACTGATGCCTTTTACTGAACCTTGGTATCGCTAGTACAATATTTAGCTAAACCTAGAAATGCCAGTTCTCTTGTGGGCTGTATTACAAGATATACCTGCAACAGCTAATTGTATATGTATGAGACTGGTGAACGTTACACCCCTCGCATCATGGCACAATAATCAGAGCTACAGACTCTTCTGCATAAGCATTAGGTTGTGTACTGTGCATATGATTGTGTACTGTGCATATGGTTGTGTACTGTGTATATGGTTGTGTACTGTGCATATGATTGTGTACTGTGCATATGGTTGTGTATAGTGTTTAGGTTGTGCACTGTGCATATGATTGTGTACTGTGCATATGGTTGTGTATAGTGTTTAGGTTGTGTACTGTGCATATGATTATGTATAGTGTTTAGGTTGTGTACTGTGCATATGATTGTGTATAGTGTTTAGGTTGTGTACTGTGCATATGGTTGTGTATAGTGTTTAGGTTGTGTACTGTGTATATGATTGTGTATAGTGTTTAGGTTGTGTACTGTGCATATGATTGTGTACTGTGCATATGATTGTGTACTGTGCATATGATTGTGTATAGTGTTTAGGTTGTGTACTGTGCGTATGGTTGTGTACTGTGCATATGATTGTGTATAGTGTTTAGGTTGTGTACTGTGCATATGGTTGTGTACTGTGCATATGATTGTGTATAGTGTTTAGGTTGTGTACTGTGCATATGATTGTGTATAGTGTTTAGGTTGTGTACTGTGCGTATGGTTGTGTACTGTGCATATGATTGTGTATAGTGTTTAGGTTGTGTACTGTGCATATGGTTGTGTACTGTGCATATGATTGTGTATAGTGTTTAGGTTGTGTACTGTGCATATGATTGTGTATAGTGTTTAGGTTGTGTACTGTGCGTATGGTTGTGTATAGTGTTTAGGTTGTGTACTGTGCATATGATTGTGTATA
>NC_069506.1:6603290-6618290 GCF_027579735.1 Bombina bombina | reverse complement strand
TAGTGGTGGGTAGGTTTGTGTACAGGTTGTACTGTCAGTGGTGGGTAGGTTTGTGTACAGGTTGTACTGTCAGTGGTGGGTAGGTTTGTGTACAGGTTGTACTGTTAGTGGTGGGTAGGTTTGTGTACAGGTTGTATTGTTAGTGGTGGGTAGGTTTGTGTACAGGTTGTACTGTCAGTGGTGGGTACGTTTGTGTACAGGTTGTACTGTCAGTGGTGGGTAGGTTTGTGTACAGGTTGTACTGTTAGTGGTGGGTAGGTTTGTGTACAGATTGTACTGTCAGTGGTGGGTAGGTTTGTGTACAGGTTGTATTGTTAGTGGTGGGTAGGTTTGTGTACAGGTTGTACTGTCAGTGGTGAGTAGGTTTGTGTACAGGTTGTACTGTCAGTGGTGGGTAGGTTTGTGTACAGGTTGTATTGTCAGTGGTGGGTAGGTTTGTGTACAGGTTGTACTGTCAGTGGTGGGTAGGTTTGTGTACAGGTTGTACTGTCAGTGATGGGTAGGTTTGTGTACAGGTTGTACTGTCAGTGGTGGGTAGGTTTGTGTACAGGTTGTACTGTCAGTGGTGGGTAGGTTTGTGTACAGGTTGTATTGTCAGTGGTGGGTAGGTTTGTGTACAGGTTGTACTGTCAGTGGTGGGTAGGTTTGTGTACAGGTTGTACTGTCAGTGGTGGGTAGGTTTGTGTACAGGTTTTACTGTCAGTGGTGGGTAGGTTTGTGTACAGGTTGTACTGTCAGTGGTGGGTAGGTTTGTGTACAGGTTGTACTGTTAGTGGTGGGTAGGTTTGTGTACAGGTTGTATTGTCAGTGGTGGGTAGGTTTGTGTACAGGTTGTACTGTCAGTGGTGGGTAGGTTTGTGTACAGGTTGTACTGTCAGTGGTGGGTAGGTTTGTGTACAGGTTGTACTGTCAGTGGTGGGTAGGTTTGTGTACAGGTTGTACTGTCAGTGGTGGGTAGGTTTGTGTACAGGTTGTATTGTCAGTGGTGGGTAGGTTTGTGTACAGGTTGTACTGTCAGTGGTGGGTAGGTTTGTGTACAGGTTGTACTGTCAGTGGTGGGTAGGTTTGTGTACAGGTTGTATATCAATAATTATGTTCTGTGTTTGAGAGGAGTCCTGACTAAGTAGCAGTTTTAACCTATGACTGTTAGTTTTCCAAGTGAAAATCCTTGGCTCTGGGATAATGTATAGCAGTGTTTCTGTATACTGTGCATTAACACAACAAATCTGTACTGTACCTATATTGAAACAAGCAGAGAGCATTGTTTGGCTTGTGCACATGCAAATATTTGCCAGGCAACGTGGTGCAGTGATGTAACAAAATAATTCAGGTACAGACACGCGTACAGGATCTGCTGCAGTGACCTGACTGCTGCATTTGTTGCTCAGGAATATTGTAATTCATAATAGCAAAAAAAAAAAAAAAGTCTTCCCTGGTTCATGTGTGTGGTATTCAGTTTGGAGATGTGGGGGCTCAATACAATGCATTGGAGGGCCACCATCTGCTCCATGAGCCTTCTCTTGGACAAGACAAATTTAGTCCTTACTCTGTAACTGGGGGTCCCATACCAGTATAGGCTGGTAGCTGTGTGCTGGCACCAATCCGTCTCTGTATGCGCTGACATCATCACTGGCAGTATGCAGAGGGCACCAATCCGTCTCTCTGTATTCGCTGACATCATCACTGGCAGTATGCAGAGGGCACCAATCCGTCTCTCTGTATGCGCTGACATCATCACTGGCAGTATGCAGAGGGCACCAATCCGTCTCTCTGTATTCGCTGACATCATCACTGGCAGTATGCAGAGGGCACCAATCCATCTCTCTGTATAGGCTGACATCATCACTGGCAGTATGCAGAGGGCACCAATCCGTCTCTCTGTATGCGCTGACATGATCACTGGCAGTATGCAGAGGGCACCAATCCGTCTCTCTGTATGCGCTGACATCATCACTGGCAGTATGCAGAGGGCACCAATCCGTCTCTGTATGCGCTGACATGATCACTGGCAGTATGCAGAGGGCACCAATCCGTCTCTCTGTATGCGCTGACATCATCACTGGCAGTATGCAGAGGGCACCAATCCGTCTCTCTGTATGCGCTGACATCATCACTGGCAGTATGCAGAGGGCACCAATCCGTCTCTCTGTATGCGCTGACATCATCACTGGCAGTATGCAGAGGGCACCAATCCGTCTCTCTGTATGCGCTGACATCATCACTGGCAGTATGCAGAGGGCACCAATCCGTCTCTCTGTATGCGCTGACATCATCACTGGCAGTATGCAGAGGGCACCAATCCGTCTCTCTGTATGCGCTGACATCATCACTGGCAGTATGCAGAGGGCACCAATCCGTCTCTGTATGCGCTGACATCATCACTGGCAGTATGCAGAGGGCACCAATCCGTCTCTCTGTATGCGCTGACATCATCACTGGCAGTATGCAGAGGGCACCAATCCGTCTCTCTGTATGCGCTGACATCATCACTGGCAGTATGCAGAGGGCACCAATCCGTCTCTCTGTATGCGCTGACATCATCACTGGCAGTATGCAGAGGGCACCAATCTCAGGGTAGAGGAATATTTGTATTTCCTTATTCAGCGGGACATCAGTGCTTTCTAATAAAACGCACATTATTCTACTATGCCTGTGATTTTACCTGCTTTGTATTCTGAGGTAGGGTTACCTGCCAGGCTCATTAGCATACATTTGCATAAATAATTGTGCTGCTAGTATTTTAAATGATCATTGGTTGATCATTAGATTCCAGCACACTTAGAAGTTTGACCATGATAGCATCTTTTTCTTCTGTTAAGTGTGATCAGTCCACGGGTCATCATTACTTCTGGGATATTACTCCTCCCCAACAGGAAGTGCAAGAGGATTCACCCAGCAGAGCTGCATATAGCTCCTCCCCTCTACGTCACTCCCAGTCATTCTCTTGCACCCAACGACTAGATAGGATGTGTGAGAGGACTATGGTGATTATACTTAGTTTTATATCTTCAATCAAAAGTTTGTTATTTTAAAATAGCACCGGAGTGTGTTATTATCTCTCTGGCAGAGTTTGAAGAAGAATCTACCAGAGTTTTTGTTATGATTTTAGCCGGAGTAGTTAAGATCATATTGCTGTTTCTCGGCCATCTGAGGAGAGGTAAACTTCAGATCAGGGGACAGCGGGCAGATGAATCTGCATAGAGGTATGTAGCAGTTTTTATTTTCTGACAATGGAATTGATGAGAAAATCCTGCCATACCGATATAATGTCATGTATGTATACTTTACACTTCAGTATTCTGGGGAATGGTACTTCACTAGAATTACACTGTATGAAATACATAAAGCTGTTTAATAACTAGAGATTATGTTTAACGTTTTTGCTGGAATGTAAAATCGTTTTCATTTGCTGAGGTACTGAGTGAATAAATGTTTGGGCACTATTTCTCCAACATAGGTGTGTCCGGTCCACGGCGTCATCCTTACTTGTGGGATATTCTCTTCCCCAACAGGAAATGGCAAAGAGCCCAGCAAAGCTGGTCACATGATCCCTCCTAGGCTCCGCCTACCCCAGTCATTCTCTTTGCCGTTGTACAGGCAACATCTCCACGGAGATGGCTTAGAGTTTTTTAGTGTTTAACTGTAGTTTTTATTATTCAATCAAGAGTTTGTTATTTTAAAATAGTGCTGGTATGTACTATTTACTCAGAAACAGAAAAGAGATGTGTGTGAGGGGGAGGGGCCGTTTTTTGGCGCTTTTACTACGCATCAAATATTTCAGTCAGCAACTCATTGTATTCCCTGCATGATCCGGTTCATCTCTACAGAGCTCAGGGGTCTTCAAAACTTATTTTGAGGGAGGTAATTTCTCTCAGCAGAGCTGTGAGAATTATAGTTTGACTGAGATAAAAAACGTTTATTCTGTAATTTGTTTCCTGCTTTCAGAATTTGTTATCTTTGCTAATGGGATTAAACCTTTGCTAAAGTTGTGTTGTTTACAAGGATTGAGGCTATAACTGTTTCAATTTATTAATTTTCAACTGTCATAAATCTTCTGTGCTTCTTAAAGGCACAGTACGTTTTAATATTATTCTAATTGAATTGTATTTCCAAGTTGCAAGTTTATTTGCTAGTGTGTTAAACATGTCTGATTCAGAGGATGATACCTGTGTCATTTGTTGCAATGCCAAAGTGGAGCCCAATAGAAATTTATGTACTAACTGTATTGATGCTACTTTAAATAAAAGTCAATCTGTACAAATTGAACAAATTTCACCAAACAACGAGGGGAGAGTTATGCCGACTAACTCGCCTCACGTGTCAGTACCTACATCTCCCGCTCAGAGGGAGGTGCGTGATATTGTAGCGCCGAGTACATCTGGGCGGCCATTACAAATCACATTACAGGATATGGCTACTGTTATGACTGAGGTTTTGGCTAAATTACCAGAACTAAGAGGTAAGCGTGATCACTCTGGGGTGAGAACAGAGTGCGCTGATAATATTAGGGCCATGTCAGACACTGCGTCACAGGTGGCAGAACATGAGGACGGAGAACTTCATTCTGTGGGTGACGGTTCTGATCCAAACAGACTGGATTCAGATATTTCAAATTTTAAATTTAAACTGGAAAACCTCCGTGTATTACTAGGGGAGGTGTTAGCGGCTCTGAATGATTGTAACACAGTTGCAATACCAGAGAAAATGTGTAGGTTGGATAAATATTTTGCGGTACCGACGAGTACTGAGGTTTTTCCTATACCTAAGAGACTTACTGAAATTGTTACTAAGGAGTGGGATAGACCCGGTGTGCCGTTCTCACCCCCTCCGATATTTAGAAAAATGTTTCCAATAGACGCCACCACAAGGGACTTATGGCAAACGGTCCCTAAGGTGGAGGGAGCAGTTTCTACCTTAGCTAAGCGTACCACTATCCCGGTGGAGGATAGCTGTGCTTTTTCAGATCCAATGGATAAAAAGTTAGAGGGTTACCTTAAGAAAATGTTTGTTCAACAAGGTTTTATATTGCAACCCCTTGCATGCATTGCGCCGATCACGGCTGCAGCGGCATTCTGGATTGAGTCTCTGGAAGAGAACATTGGTTCAGCTACTCTGGACGACATTACGGACAGGCTTAGAGTCCTTAAACTAGCTAATTCATTCATTTCGGAGGCCGTAGTACATCTTACTAAACTTACGGCGAAAAATTCAGGATTCGCCATTCAGGCACGCAGGGCGCTGTGGCTAAAATCCTGGTCAGCTGATGTTACTTCTAAGTCTAAATTGCTTAATATACCTTTCAAAGGGCAGACCTTATTCGGGCCCGGGTTGAAAGAGATTATCGCTGACATTACTGGAGGTAAAGGCCATGCCCTGCCTCAGGACAAAGCCAAGACTAGACAGTCTAATTTTCGTTCCTTTCGTAATTTCAAAGCAGGAGCAGCATCAACTTCCTCTGCACCAAAACAGGAAGGAGCTGTTGCTCGCTACAGACAAGGCTGGAAACCTAACCAGTCCTGGAACAAGGGCAAGCAGACTAGGAAACCTGCTGCTGCCCCTAAAACAGCATGAATTGAGGGCCCCCGATCCGGGATCGGATCTAGTGGGGGGCAGACTTTCTCTCTTCGCCCAGGCTTGGGCAAGAGATGTTCAGGATCCCTGGGCGCTAGAGATAATATCTCAGGGATACCTACTGGACTTCAAATACTCTCCTCCAAGAGAGAGATTTCATCTGTCAAGATTGTCAACAATCCAGACAAAGAAAGAGGCGTTTCTACGCTGCGTACAAGAGCTCTTGTTAATGGGAGTAATCCATCCAGTTCCACGATCGGAACAGGGACAGGGGTTTTACTCAAATCTGTTTGTGGTTCCCAAAAAAGAGGGAACTTTCAGACCAATCCTGGACTTAAAGATCCTAAACAAATTCCTAAGAGTTCCATCGTTCAAGATGGAGACTATTCGGACAATTTTACCTATGATCCAAGAGGGTCAGTACATGACCACTGTAGATTTAAAAGATGCTTACCTTCACATACCGATTCACAAAGATCATTATCGGTACCTAAGGTTTGCCTTCCTAGACAGGCATTACCAGTTTGTGGCTCTTCCATTCGGATTGGCTACAGCTCCAAGAATCTTCACAAAGGTTCTGGGTGCTCTTCTGGCGGTACTAAGACCGCGGGGAATCTCGGTAGCTCCATACCTAGACGACATTCTGATACAAGCTTCAAGCTTTCAAACTGCCAAGTCTCATACAGAGTTAGTGCTGGCATTTCTAAGGTCACATGGATGGAAGGTGAACGAAAAGAAAAGTTCACTCGTTCCACTCACAAGAGTTCCCTTCCTGGGGACTCTTATAGATTCTGTAGAAATGAAGATTTACCTGACAGAGGACAGGCTAACAAGACTTCAAAGTGCTTGCCGCACCCTTCATTCCATTCAACACCCGTCAGTGGCTCAATGCATGGAGGTAATCGGCTTAATGGTAGCGGCAATGGACATAGTACCCTTTGCACGCTTACACCTCAGACCACTGCAACTGTGCATGCTAAGTCAGTGGAATGGGGATTACTCAGACTTATCCCCTTCTCTGAATCTGGATCAAGAGACCAGAAATTCTCTTCTATGGTGGCTTTCTCGGCCACATCTGTCCAGGGGGATGCCATTCAGCAGACCAGACTGGACAATTGTAACAACAGACGCCAGCCTTCTAGGTTGGGGTGCCGTCTGGAATTCTCTGAAGGCTCAGGGACAATGGAGTCAGGAGGAGAGTCTCCTGCCAATAAACATTCTGGAATTGAGAGCAGTTCTCAATGCCCTCCTGGCTTGGCCCCAGTTGACAACTCGGGGGTTCATCAGGTTTCAGTCGGACAACATCACGACTGTAGCTTACATCAACCATCAGGGAGGGACAAGAAGCTCCCTAGCTATGATGGAAGTATCAAAGATAATTCGCTGGGCAGAGTCTCACTCTTGCCACCTGTCAGCAATCCACATCCCGGGAGTGGAGAACTGGGAGGCGGATTTCTTAAGTCGTCAGACTTTTCATCCGGGGGAGTGGGAACTTCATCCGGAGGTCTTTGCCCAAATACTTCGACGTTGGGGCAAACCAGAGATAGATCTCATGGCGTCTCGACAGAACGCCAAGCTTCCTCGTTACGGGTCCAGATCCAGGGATCCAGGAGCAGTCCTGATAGATGCTCTGACAGCACCTTGGGACTTCAGGATGGCTTACGTGTTTCCACCCTTCCCGTTGCTTCCTCGATTGATTGCCAGAATCAAACAAGAGAGAGCATCAGTGATTCTAATAGCACCTGCGTGGCCACGCAGGACTTGGTATGCAGACCTGGTGGACATGTCATCCTGTCCACCTTGGTCTCTACCTCTGAAACAGGACCTTCTGATACAGGGTCCCTTCAAACATCAAAATCTAACTTCTCTGAAGCTGACTGCTTGGAAATTGAACGCTTGATTTTATCAAGACGTGGGTTTTCTGAGTCAGTTATTGATACCTTAATACAGGCTAGGAAACCTGTTACCAGAAAGATTTACCATAAGATATGGCGTAAATACCTATATTGGTGTGAATCCAAAGGTTACTCTTGGAGTAAGGTTAGGATTCCTAGGATATTGTCTTTTCTACAAGAAGGTTTAGAAAAGGGTTTATCTGCTAGTTCATTAAAGGGACAGATCTCAGCTCTGTCCATTCTGTTACACAAACGTCTGTCAGAAGTTCCTGACGTCCAGGCTTTTTGTCAGGCTTTGGCCAGGATTAAGCCTGTGTTTAAAACTGTTGCTCCACCATGGAGTTTAAACCTTGTTCTTAATGTTTTACAGGGCGTTCCGTTTGAACCCCTTCATTCCATTGATATAAAGTTGTTATCTTGGAAAGTTCTATTTTTAATGGCTATTTCCTCGGCTCGAAGAGTCTCTGAATTATCAGCCTTACATTGTGATTCTCCTTATTTGATTTTTCATTCGGATAAGGTAGTCCTGCGTACTAAACCTGGGTTCTTACCTAAGGTAGTTACTAACAGGAATATCAATCAAGAGATTGTTGTTCCTTCTTTATGCCCAAATCCTTCTTCAAAGAAGGAACGTCTACTGCACAACCTGGATGTAGTCCGTGCTCTAAAATTTTACTTACAGGCAACTAAGGAATTTCGACAAACGTCTTCTCTGTTTGTCATTTACTCTGGGCAGAAGAGAGGTCAAAAAGCTTCCGCTACCTCTCTTTCTTTTTGGCTTCGTAGCATAATTCGTTTAGCTTATGAGACTGCTGGACAGCAGCCTCCTGAAAGAATTACAGCTCATTCTACTAGAGCTGTGGCTTCCACTTGGGCCTTCAAGAATGAGGCCTCTGTTGAACAGATTTGCAAGGCTGCAACTTGGTCTTCGCTTCATACTTTTTCCAAATTTTACAAATTTGACACTTTTGCTTCATCGGAGGCTATTTTTGGGAGAAAGGTTCTTCAGGCAGTGGTTCCTTCTGTATAAAGAGCCTGCCTATCCCTCCCGTCATCCGTGTACTTTTGCTTTGGTATTGGTATCCCAGAAGTAATGATGACCCGTGGACTGATCACACTTAACAGAAGAAAACATAATTTATGCTTACCTGATAAATTCCTTTCTTCTGTAGTGTGATCAGTCCACGGCCCGCCCTGTTTTTAAGGCAGGTAAATATTTTTTAATTTATACTCCAGTCACCACTTCACCCTTGGCTTTTCCTTTCTCGTTGGTCCTTGGTCGAATGACTGGGAGTGACGTAGAGGGGAGGAGCTATATGCAGCTCTGCTGGGTGAATCCTCTTGCACTTCCTGTTGGGGAGGAGTAATATCCCAGAAGTAATGATGACCCGTGGACTGATCACACTACAGAAGAAAGGAATTTATCAGGTAAGCATAAATTATGTTATTTCTATATTTAATCTTTTTTTATCTTGAATCTTAAAAATACCGGCTGGAGGTGATATGAACTTTAAAGTAATTATGGCATGCGTCACTGCCAGCTCTCTGAGCAAGCGCATTCTAAAAGTGTCAGTGCAAGGCAAGCGCCCTGCTGCGCTGATGGCTACTAGTGAACGAATCTTGGCTAATATGAGTATATTGCAAAATGAAATGTGCAGCTCAGTATCAAAGTCTTCCTGTAACATAGATGGGGCATTTGCAGATTCTGGGGGCAAAGACTCAATACCTATAATTGAGGTTCTGTGTATACCACATGCATTATATGTATTTTAAATGTTTGCAAAAAATGAGCCATGTCTTATGTGTTCTAGAGTCTGCTTTAGCCGTGTTCTCGACTTCGCTTTAGTCTCGCCTTTGCTTTAGCCGTGTTCTAGACTTTGCTTTAGCCGTGTTCTAGACTTTGCTTTAGCCGTGTTCTAGACTTTGCTTTAGCCGCGTTCTAGACTGTGCTTTAGCCGCGTTCTAGACTGTGCTTTAGCCGCGTTCTAGACTGCGCTTTGGCCGCGTTCTAGACTGCGCTTTGGTCGCGTTCTAGACTGCGCTTTGGTCGCGTTCTAGACTGCGCTTTGGTCGCGTTCTAGACTGCGCTTTGGTCGCGTTCTAGACTGCGCTTTGGCCACGTTCTAGACTGCGCTTTGGCCACGTTCTAGACTGCGCTTTGGCCACGTTCTAGACTGCGCTTTGGCCACGTTCTAGACTGCGCTTTGGCCACGTTCTAGACTTTGCCTTAGTCTTCTACCGTTTGCTTTAGCCGTGGCCTAGAGTCTGCTTTAGCCGTGGCCTAGAGTCTGCTTTAGCCGTGGCCTAGAGTCTGCTTTAGCCGTGGCCTAGAGTCTGCTTTAGCCGTGGCCTAGAGTCTGCTTTAGCCGTGGCCTAGACTTTGCCTTAGTCTTCTACCGTTTGCTTTAGCCGAGGCCTAGAGTCTGCTTTAGCCGTGGCCTAGAGTCTGCTTTAGCCGTGGCCTAGAGTCTGCTTTAGCCGTGGCCTAGAGTCTGCTTTAGCCGTGGCCTAGAGTCTGCTTTAGCCGTGGCCTAGAATTAATGCTGTGTAATAGGATTTTCTGTGAAATATTCTGGTTTATGTATACTGTGACACTTTTTTTTTCTTGCAGAAACCCCCTTCTTACATAAAGAATAATCCTTATTTTCCTTATCTTTTGCTAGATTTTGGGTTTGGAAACTTTTACAACTCAGGAGAACCTCTAGCGACTTGGTGTGGGAGCCCCCCATACGCAGCTCCAGAAGTCTTTGAAGGGCAGCACTATGAAGGACCACAGTTGGACATTTGGGTATATTTTCATTTTCCTATATGGTTCACTATATCTACTGTCCTTGATTATAATTTTATTTAACAAATCTTACAAATACCATGTCACAAAGAAGGCTGTTTAAAAATGTACAAATATATAGAAAACTGTGAAGTAAAAGTTGTTAAAATTCAAACTGAAACAAATACATCTGTATCTGCTGATGCTTATTGGCTGATATATACTTCCTGATGTTGCTCATTGGCTGATAGGTACTTTCCGCTGATGTGCATTGGCTGATGTGTACATTTTGCTGGTGCGCATTGGCTGACGTTTACTTTCTGATGATGCGCATTGGCTGATGGGTACTTCCTGATGTTTCACATTGGCTGATGGGTACTTTCTGCTGATGCGCGTTGACTGACTGGTACTTTCTGCTGATGCGCATTGGCTGACGTTTACTTTCTGATGATGCACATTGGCTGATGGGTACTTCCTGATGTTGCACATTGGCTGATGGGTACTTTCTGCTGATGCGCATTGGCTGATGGGTACTTTCTGCTGATGCGCATTGGCTGACGGGTACTTTCTGCTGATGCGCATTGGCTGACGGGTACTTTCTGCTGATGCGCATTGGCTGACGGGTACTTTCTGCTGATGCGCATTGGCTGACGGGTACTTTCTGCTGATGCGCATTTGCTGACTGGTACTTTCTGCTGATGCGCATTGGCTGACGGGTACTTTCTGCTGATGCGCATTGGCTGACGGGTACTTTCTGCTGCTGATGCGCATTGGCTGACGGGTACTTTCTGCTGGTGCGCATTGGCTGACGGGTACTTTCTGCTGGTGCGCATTGGCTGACGGGTACTTTCTGCTGATGCGCATTGGCTGACGGGTACTTTCTGCTGCTGATGCGCATTGGCTGACGGGTACTTTCTGCTGCTGCTGCTTGTTGGCTGACGAGTACTGTACTTTCTGATGTTGCGCATTGGCTGACGGGTACTTTCTGATGTTGCGCATTGGCTGACGGGTACTTTCTGATGTTGCGCATTGGCTGACGGGTACTTTCTGATGTTGCGCATTGGCTGACGGGTACTTTCTGATGTTGCGCATTGGCTGACGGGTACTTTCTGATGATGCGCATTGGCTGACGGGTACTTTCTGATGATGCGCATTGGCTGACGGGTACTTTCTGATGATGCGCATTGGCTGACGGGTACTTTCTGATGATGCGCATTGGCTGACGGGTACTTTCTGATGATGCGCATTGGCTGACGGGTACTTTCTGATGATGCGCATTGGCTGACGGGTACTTTCTGATGATGCGCATTGGCTGACGGGTACTTTCTGATGCGCATTGGCTGACGGGTACTTTCTGATGATGCGCATTGGCTGACGGGTACTTTCTGATGATGCGCATTGGCTGACGGGTACATTCTGATGATGCGCATTGGCTGACGGGTACTTTCTGATGATGTGCATTGGCTGACGGGTACTTTCTGCTGCTGCTGCTTGTTGGCTGACGGGTACTTTCTGCTGCTGCTGCTTGTTGGCTGACGGGTACTTCCTGATGTTGCGCATTGGCTGACGAGTACTGTACTTTCTGATGATGCGCATTGGCTGACGGGTACTTTCTGATGATGCGCATTGGCTGACGGGTACTTTCTGATGATGCGCATTGGCTGACGGGTACTTTCTGATGATGCGCATTGGCTGACGGGTACTTTCTGCTGCTGCTGCTTGTTGGCTGACGGGTACTTCCTGATGTTGCGCATTGGCTGACGAGTACTGTACTTTCTGATGATGCGCATTGGCTGACGGGTACTTTCTGATGATGCGCATTGACTGAGGGGTACTTTCTGATGATGCGCATTGGCTGACGGGTACTTTCTGATGATGCGCATTGGCTGAGGGGTACTTTCTGATGATGCGCATTGGCTGAGGGGCACTTTCTGATGATGCGCATTGGCTGAGGGGCACTTTCTGATGATGCGCATTGGCTGAGGGGTACTTTCTGATGATGCGCATTGGCTGACGGGTACTTTCTGATGATGCGCATTGGCTGACGGGTACTTTCTGATGATGCGCATTGGCTGATGGGTACTTTCTGATGCGCATTGGCTGAGGGGTACTTTCTGATGCATATTGGCTGAGGGGTACTTTCTGATGATGTGCATTGGCTGAGGGGTAATTTCTGATGATGCGTATTGGCTGACGGGTACTTTCTGATGATGCGCATTGACTGAGGGGTAATTTCTGATGATGCGCATTGGCTGATGGGTACTTTCTGATGATGCGCATTGGCTGATGGGTACTTTCTGATGATGCGCATTGGCTGATGGGTACTTTCTGATGCGCATTGGCTGAGGGGTACTTTCTGATGCATATTGGCTGAGGGGTACTTTCTGATGATGCGCATTGGCTGAGGGGTACTTTCTGATGATGCGCATTGGCTGAGGGGCACTTTCTGATGATGCGCATTGGCTGAGGGGTACTTTCTGATGATGCGCATTGGCTGAGGGGTACTTTCTGATGATGCGCATTGACTGAGGGGTACTTTCTGATGATGCGCATTGGCTGAGGGGTACTTTCTGATGATGCGCATTGGCTGACTGGTACTTTCTGATGATGCGCATTGGCTGACGGGTACTTTCTGATGATGCGCATTGGCTGAGGGGTACTTTCTGATGATGCGCATTGGCTGAGGGGCACTTTCTGATGATGCGCATTGGCTGAGGGGTACTTTCTGATGATGCGCATTGGCTGAGGGGTACTTTCTGATGATGCGCATTGGCTGAGGGGTACTTTCTGATGATGCGCATTGGCTGAGGGGTACTTTCTGATGATGCGCATTGGCTGAGGGGTACTTTCTGATGATGCGCATTGGCTGAGGGGTACTTTCTGATGATGCGCATTGGCTGAGGGGTACTTTCTGATGATGCGCATTGGCTGACGGGTACTTTCTGATGATGCGCATTGGCTGACGGGTACTTTCTGATGATGCGCATTGGCTGACGGGTACTTTCTGATGATGCGCATTGGCTGACGGGTACTTTCTGATGATGCGCATTGGCTGAGGGGTACTTTCTGATGATGCGCATTGGCTGAGGGGTACTTTCTGATGATGCGCATTGTCTGAGGGGTACTTTCTGATGATGCGCATTGGCTGAGGGGTACTTTCTGATGATGCGCATTGGCTGACGGGTACTTTCTGATGATGCGCATTGGCTGAGGGGTACTTTCTGATGATGCGCATTGGCTGAGGGGTACTTTATGATGATGCGCATTGGCTGAGGGGTACTTTATGATGATTACATTTACATGCTGTTCTTTCATATTATATAAATGATAGAAAGATTTTGCATGAGCGTTTAACTCTACTTTTTGCTGTTTGAAGCATTCTATATGATTTTCTAAACAGACTTGCAGAATGATAAAGTGCAGATGAATTATTCCTACATATAACATAAAAGGAAACTATAACTAATTTATTTTGCTTTTCTCCGTATTAAATAGGGGATAGTGTGGGACAGTTTCACATGCAGGATGGACGCTTGTGCCTACAATGTCTTTAGTTAGTTGAACAGGTGCCTAGACCTTTTACAGACGCCGGTTATGGTCTAGTGATAGCTGTAGCTTCTGGCAAATACTGTACTTACGGGCACCGACATCAACAAAAGAATGTTACCCTGAGCATAAACCCGGTTTCTTTCTCCTTGGTTTGTGAGATGCTTTTTAGATTGTGTTTGAGTCACCATAATCCCTTCTCATTTTGTTTATTAAAAGATTTGTAGGTTTTAGTCATTTACAAGACTCCTGCGTGATTTACATGAGACAAATGCACACGATTTATGTAGCGGTGAAGTTGCAGCAAACCTTTGTTACATTTGGTGAAACTCATAAACATCTTTATAGTTTCCAGTATCAATATTTTTATATTTGTTGTGTTTTATTTTATTTGTTATATTTCACTCACAGTGGACAAGCGACTAATAAAAGCATTTCAGATTCATAACTTGTGTCAGCCGTTATCACAGCACTAATAAATCTCAAGCTAATAAAACTGTACTCTCTGCTTCTCTTGTGACTTCTATACTGAGTTCAACTCTGTATATGAAAATAGGGATTGTGTAGGGCAACCACTGAAAGAGTTTTGTAATTTACTGTAATATTATTATATGTGCCCAATTGAACAATAATAATACCAAAAATATGTAGTGCTAAATCATAAATGTGTACCTTGAAATATGGTAAAAACCTGGTAAAAAACGTAAAATGACGATTACATCAGCGTTGGGAATGCAGCTGTACACTAGTCCGTAGTTTCCTTATCCACAGACAGTCGGATAGCTGTAAGATACAAAAGGAGACGGCGCAATCCTCGACTCAAGGTAGTATTTATTCAAATAAATTACACAACACACTAGTAGTAATATACTCACTAGACGTTAAAATTCAACAAGCCCCAATAACATAGATCCAGAATGGACACAAGGTAACAAATGGAGTCAGTGTCTCTGCCAGACCTCAAGTGGATAGTTCCGTTTGAAGTTCCCAGCTGTCGGCATAAGGAATTCAGCTGACGTCACACCAAGGCCTCTTCTATGGATCCTTGTTCAGGACAAAAAGACAACGCGTTTCGCCGGTAGAGCGCCCCAGCTTTCTCAAGAGTGTATAGTTCCTCCTATAGCTTGTAGCACTCAGCCACATGTCCTGCAGGGTCAGTATCTATCCCCTGACTGAGATCTATGTTATCTATGTTGAATTTTAAAGTCTAGTGAGTATATG